>NC_089818.1:19630382-19645382 GCF_029633855.1 Hoplias malabaricus
CAGGCGCCACCTCAACCATGTGGAACATATTCAGCTGTGAGAATAGGTGACACAGAATATCTCTCGTTGTTCTCTACATGTGTGAAAGGACAAATCAAGGTTAGCTCATGCTTCCTCTACCATTTTTTACATATGAAATCTGGAAAAAGTCCAGAAAATTAGGTCCTAACGTTTCTTTTGTGAGAGAAAGTATATACTAGTCTTGATCCTGGAACTGGTACAAACTCCACTGGGGAGAAAATTGGGTTCAAATAAATCACCCTAATGAGAAGTTGAAATAGTTTTTTTAGTGTTCAGATTAGACTACTATAATGTGTAATAGATACACTGTATAACATGGAGGATTCAATATAGTGTGACTTTTGCACTAGTGTTAAGTGCAAATTGGACAAGCTGTTTATTGCCTATTATGTTTGAAACTGTTGATAATATGACCTGCTCAGTTTATAGGCCATGTGCATGGTATGAAACAAAATGTGTCTCTCTTCTTTAATCATGTGCACTTAGGGTGGAGGGCTGCTTGATTAAGTGAAGTGTGAGAAGCTCACAGCAGCCTGATTTTTAAAGAAGTGTTGTTGAGTAACAGATTTTAATAAGGTGAAACTCATGCGGCCTGGCTGAAATCATTCATACAGCAAAATCACAACACAATAGCAATGCACACCAGTTTAAATAAGAGCACTACTGATCTGTCTGAACTGTCTGACCTTTCACAAGCACAATAGTACCATTCGAAATAAGTAACTCTCTCTAAATTTGTGTATTTTTGGTTAGAGCCACACAGGCTTTCTGTCAGAATTCATGAACGTGTTTATGCTTTCCTTTTTTTAAGATTATTAGCTAATTTAATCTGTTTAATCATTTATTTGTCCATTATTCTATCTTCTGGTTTGTCATGTTGCTGCAAACACAGACAAACTCTGTTTGCATGGTCTTTATGTCTTGAAATATATTACATTAATTGGTTACAGAAAACCCCTCTTATAGTCTCTATCTCTCCCTCTCTCTTTGCTTACGCTCAAGAATCCTGGTAATGAAGTGTGTTGTGTAGTGTCGTTTGCAGGCCGTGCTCTTTATAAATGAGCAGTGAATGGGAGAGTGATTCATTTTGTAAGCAGCACCCACAGAGTGCCCCCCCACACACTCACACACACACAGCTCCCCACAGCCAAGCAAACAGAGGCAGATATGCCAGCTCCACTCTGCTAACCATGCAACATCTCCCCATTTACCCCACACTAGTCCACAGTGAGTCCAGGGGCAATAGGAAAAAAAGGTAGTAGTGCTGTCCCAAACAGCATTGTACAGGTTCTGAAATATTAGTTTGATGTTTCCAAAGCGAGTACTCTCACATTCTCATTCACAAACAACATTCAACACATGTCTTTAATTGTCTGCCTTAGTCCCTCCCTTTTAATCTGTGATTCAGTCAACAATGTAAACGTTTGCTATGATTTAACAGTAAATTACACTACATTAGAGTTTACATTTTTTTTTTTTCTAAATTAGTGTGTAGTTAAGGCAGCACGGTGGCACAGCAGGTTAGTGTCGCAGTCACACAGCTCCAGGGGCCTGGAAGTTGCGGGTTCGATTCCTGCTCCGGGTGACTGTCTGTGAGGAGTTGGTGTGTTCTCCCTGTGTCTGTGTGGGTTTCCTCCGGGTGACTGTCTGTGAGGAGCTGGTGTGTTCTCCCTGTGTCTGTGTGGGTTTCCTCCGGGTGCTCCAGTTTCCTCCCACAGTCCAAAAACACACGTTGCAGGTGGATTGGCGACACAAAAGTGTCCGTAGGTGTGAGTGAATGTGTGTGTGTCTGTGTTGCCCTGTGAAGGACTGGCGCCCCCTCCAGGGTATTTTCCCGCCTTACACCCAATGATTCCTGGTAGACTCTGGACCCACTGCGACCCTGAACTGGATTACAGATAATGAATGAATGTGTGTGTAGTTATGTATCTTGCTATGAATCATGGAAGGCCATGTTTAAAAGTTAAAGTATGTTCTTGCCAGAATTCCATTCAAGCTCTGTAACAGGAAAATAGGAAAAATTAGGAGCATGGTTTTAACTTCCAAAATATTAACACGCAAGACCTCAGGAAAATAAATTGTAATATATAGGTTAATGTTGTAACGTATTAGAAACCATAGAAAATCATTAAATATATCGGTATCAGAGTCAGTAAATCAGTGCCGTGTTCTGGTTGGGACCATAGCTTCAGTATCTATAGAGTGTTCTCCCTGTATCCGCGTGGGTTTCCTCCTGGTGCTCCGGTTTCCTCCCACGGTCTAAAAACACGCCTTGATAGGTGGATTGGTGACTTAAAAGTATTCATAGGTCTGAGTGAATGTGTGAGTGGGTGTTGCCCTGCGAAGGACTGGCGCCCCCTCCAGGGTGTGTTCCCGCCTTGCACCCAGTGATTCCGTGTCGGCTCCGGACCCACCGCGACCCTGAACTGGATGAGCGCTTACAGACAATGAATGAATGAACTTGGATCCGTGTTGGTCGGGAGAACTGGGTCTATAGAGGTGCACTAATGGAACTGTTGTGTTTCCTGTGCTATACATATGACAGTACAATGACTATAACTGCTGTATAGTTAGAATAATAATCGTGGCCTGTCTTTTACTGGTTGCTGTGTTGCTAATATGTTATGGGTCATCAAACTGGTTATGCCTTTGTAGGATACGGAAATGTTAATTTCACATACACACATGATGACAAGGTGACCTGGATCCCTTGGAAATATATATTTAACACATCAGGCTGTTCATCTCTTATTTTGCTTTTATATTACAGTGCTCTCAGAATAAGTTGAAATTGTAGTAAATGACTTGAAATTACAATAATGGAAAAATAATGGAAAGGTTGGCGAAATGCTAACGAATAAAAGATCTGCCCTGTCTCAATTAGTCATTATCTAATTAGCATAACTCGTCAATCTCTCAGACAGATCTTAAGGAACATTGTTTGCTGCACTTTCTTTTTTTTTTTTTTTTAGATCTGATTGAGCATGAATTAGGTTTGGGTTCTTTCCCTTTTTACAGAATCACAGCGAACTCTTTACAGGGGCTGTCTTCTAGCCACGGGTACTAGAGCCTGGAATATCTTTCAAATCCTCACCAAACCCTGACATGAGCTGGGTACCACAATTTCTCAGATACGTGTTGAGTAAATATCTGACCGTGGTGATCTCATATTGGTGATAGGGGCATTATCCAATCAAGACACAGCAAGTGCTTGGCCTTTTCCAGTGCACCTTCTTCATCAGGAGACTGACTACACAGACTACACTTAAATTACACCTTGTGCTGCATGGTTGATTGCCCTCTACCTTCTAAGGAACAATGAGATGAGTAGAAATAATACTGGAAGAGGAGAGTGAAGCTACATGACATCAGGCAGTAAATTGGATTGGGTCTGGACTGAGACAGAGTGTTTTTGGGTTCTGTTGAGTTTGGTTTCAAATTTCAGGCCCAATTAAGCCTCACTGTATCCTACGGCCCTGCTCATTTACATGCCTGCAGCTCGCATGCAAAATATGTTGTAATATAGTCTCGGAAGAAGTTGTGGGTATTGATTAGCTTGTTTCTTACCGTGTAAGTGGTCTTCCCCATCAATCATCCTCAATATTAGATCGAAGAGTGCACGTCATTGTCTTTGACTTGGCACGACCTGCAAGTTTAATGGGCTCTGTGTTCTGTAGAAACTTCCAGCATTACCACACTTTGTGGTTTGGCGTGACTCCTGCTCTGTAAATCATGTTATGGAGGAGGAATATTCCAGAAGCCTTGTAGCCTCAGGCCTGGACACCCCCCTCCTTCCGCTCCCACAGATTGGCCGGATAATTTTACCTCATTTGCATTTTCTTGTGTATCAGAACCTCTGGAAAACAAAGGCCAGCCAACCGAATTAGCGTCTGATATGTATGGATCCACCGGCGCACAATTCGATTAGGGCTCCCTCCTGTTGTTCTCCCTGGTGACGGCCATTTGGCTTAGCTTAGCTACCTGATATTCTCTTTATTCTGATCATTCCTCTTGTTTGAAAGTCAGCAATATGAGGTATGCCATGGCTTCGAGAGAAATTGTATTTTTGAAGCGGTGTCATTGTAATTACTAAGCCGTTTGGCTCCCAGAAGGGTCTTGGTAGGGCATTGATTATAATTATATCAGAATTTAATTGTGTCTGTTGCCTCTCCCTCTCAATCAAGCTCAGATCATTATGTGTCCCATTTTTGATTTCTCTAATGTTTATTCTCCTTTTCGATTAGAGTTCAAATAATGCGGCGTTTCGTAATAATGCTTCTCCTATAGCGAGCATTCAAACACATTATTGGTTTTATAATCCATGTCGTTTTCTCCTGCATTTATTGTTGCATATTAAAATAAAAAAATATCCAAGGAGGAATAACAGGAACATATTTGAACATTTTATGGCAAGCCAAAAGGATTGAGCCTCATTTTTATTTATTGGCATGCTGTTATTAAACCATTTTATTTGTCTTACTGATTCAAAACACAATGTTACATAAGGATCAGTGTGTTTGCAGTTTCTTTCTGAAGCTTCTGATGTATAAATATTCTCAGTGTTTATATTCTGATGATTGAATTTTCCATCCATAACGAGTGTTGTGTATGATTGTGTTTTTCTTTACTGAAGGAAACTTGCGAAGAAGCGTAAAGAGACGCTGAGCAGCACTCGGCAGGAGATGACTGTGATGGTGAACTCCATGGACAAGAGCTACACAGAGCAAGGCACCAACTGTGACGAAGCGCTTTCCTTTATGGACACACACAACCTGAACAGCCGCTGTGAGTCCACCAACATGTCTGCGTATTTTATAGCCCTTATCTGCTTGTCTTCAAGGCATCTTAAAGCGCTGTAAGCTGTAAGCGCTTATCCAGTTCAGGGTCGCGGTGGGTCCGGAACCTACCTGGAATCTTTGGGTGCAAGGCAGGAATACACCCTGGAGGGGGCGCCAGTCCTTCACAGGACGACACATGCACTCACACCTACGGACACTTTTTAGTCACCAATCCATCTACCAATGTGTGTTTTTGGACCATGGGAAGAAACAGGAGCACCTGGAGGAAACCCACGCGAACACAGAGAGAACACACCCAACTCCCTATTTACAGACAGTCACCCGTAGCAGGACTCAACTCCCCAACCCCAAATCCCTGGAGCTGTGCGCCACCGAGCTGCTTGGTTAGGGATTTTCCCGTTTTATATTTCAGATTTCCAACCATATTATCACAGACAACTGTTTTTTTTTTTTTTTGTTCTCACTGTTGGTCATGAGTACCTTCTTACTGAAGCCTGGCCCTGTTGTAATCCTCCACAGCCGCGCTGAGTGCGTGACAGGACGCCGCTGTTGTTTTTGAGCTGTTTGACCGCAATCTCTTGTTCCTGCTTAATGAGCCAGCTGCTTCACTGAGTGACCTCAGAGCACGTAGCCCTGACCTTCGCTCACCAGCCGCTCTGGCTAAGGACATTAAGAGTTGCCCTGCTAATCCCACACAGATCCCCTAAAACCATAGATGTTCAGCCTCCATACACAGAGACCTGGAGTCCAGCACCATGCCCACTATTGAAAACCTGCCAAAGATATTTACATTCAGTTAGAGTTCTGGGGGGTAGTGTATGTTCAAACACCAAATATTTAGAAGTGTAAAAGACGGACACATGCACGTTCTCATATACAGAGTACCCAGCTATTTTCAAAATACAGGCTCACAAACGCACACAGACTGGCTCCCCGATGTCTCAGCACTGTCCCTGAGATGTGTCCTTAGATAGCTGTCTGAGAGGTGGCTTTGGACGTCTCCATCGATCCGTTGACACTGACTGTGGCCTTGTTGAGTGGGTTAAGCTCTGCTAACAGAAACACATGCTGTGACAATAACCCAGGACACGGCTGCCACATCTGACAAAGAATGAACTTAATGAACCAGTCACGGGGCTGAAGTTAATTCATATAAAGTGGGCCTCCTAGCATTTTAAATTTGCCCAAATGGTTCATGTAAAATATAGTATCTGTAAGTTTTAGTTCATTTTTGTTCATTATTTTTAAGTTGTAGTTGGGAGCAAGTAGATAACACAGCACCTATTGTACCATTATCCAGTCTCGGTGCTAAGTAGGTGGACACATCCATGCTAGGTGCTAGCCCAGCAAACTAATCAGCCAATCATACTATGATTTTAAATGCATGGAGCAAGAACAGTGACTTTGCATATCATCCTGTGAAGTGATACAGATTGTAATATGGCATTTACATGTTGCAGCTGGATCGTCTCCATGCTCCCTCACTGTGAAGACAAACACACTGAGCACAGCTCTGCCCAACTCCTACTACCCAGGTAACACCACACTGTCCTTAATCTTTGAACTGCAGTGGTCTTGTTCTGTACCCTACTACCGCAACGACTAACTAGGTTACAATGTGTAATGTGTGTTTTTATTCTTCCACAATTCTTTTCTTTCTTTCTTTTATCTTTTTTTTCACGGTCGTTAGGGGGTTGTTGCATCATGATCCTTGAAAACATCTTCACAACAACGATGCGTATCACAGTTAGTTACATTTTATCACAGTAGGTCATAACCACAATGTCACTTCACAGAACATTACTATAAATAAATAAATAAACAACGTAATCAATGAGAATAGGTTATTTTTTGCAAATCACCGTTTTTCTTTAAATATGTCCTTTCTATAATGTTCCAGCTTTTTCTAATTTATTGTTGTACCTTTATATTTTATATAAACAGTAGAATTATAAAACACAAGATTACACCAACGCTTTAACAACTGAATCAAATCAAATTGTCAGTAACGTGTCCAGTCTTCGCTTTTAAGTGATTGTAAGTTGTCCTCTCACATTAAAATGATAGACAAACACTTATTTGAAGTGGTTAATAGGTGGTCTCTGACTTTTGAAATGCGCTATTCTGTTTTATCACCCTATCATAACTAAAACTACGCTCCTTTTCTCCTGTCCTTTCCTCTTTCTGTCTCATCTCTCACTGGCCTTCTGCTGTATTCTAACTCCTGCCAGACCCTTTTGTGCCCACTGCTATTTTAGGTGAGCGAAATCTTTTGTTCATTCTTCTCATGACCACTGCTAGCCTCTCTCTTAGGCTCCTGACACACTCATACAGTCAGAAATACAGGTCATGTTTAAACACTGTGCAAAAGTTAGGCCAGACTTAATGGAATGTGTTTTGTGGTGATCTCTTTTCTTTGATTTTGGTGGTTTTAGTGTTTTTTTATTTTTCCTATAAAGATGGCTGCCTCATCTCCATACCTGCCTGTTGCTTCTCTTCCTCCCTCCTCGTCCCGTTTGTGCCAACAGTGGGCGGGGCGTCCCGGGCCGAGGCTGGCTTCACTCCATCCCATCCGCATTGCGTGTCGTGCGTGTGATGTCACATCCTGTCTGACCTCTCATATGCATGGACAGACATGTGGACTGGATGTAGGGGGAGTGGACTGTAGGGCAGGGAGTGTGTGGGGTATCGGGGGGAAACGGAACAGTTGGAAATCACTGTTATAACGGAAAGTCTCTAAGTCGTGTAGTTTCATCAGTGAAGCTATCTCTCACTTCGGAGAAAGATTGCTTTTGATGTTGTAGCTCAGAAAAAAAGTCTTGTTTTTAGCTGAAGAGGAGAAATCAAAAACAAAACAAAACAAGCTTTAGCCGTGCCCCCTCTCCCTCCACCATCTTCTCCACTCTCCCTCCCAGAGCAACCTCCTCTTCGATTCTTTTTAATGTCGCTCCTGCCTCTGGCTAGTTCCCACTGCCCTACTTGTTTTTGTGTTCCTCTTTTGCTAGTGTTTATTCATTTATCCCATGATGAAATAGAATAATAAAATAATTTTTTTCGACAATATTACAAGCTTTTACTCGAAAATGTGCGATTCCACTATGTTTTTTTTGTAATGCCACAGCCCGTGTTGCGGAAAGTTTAATTGAAATATAACATGAAGGGATAATAGGAGTGAACCTTATTAAATATGAAAGACCGTTGGCTAGGGCCGTGTAGCTAGTAGATTAGAGTGATGCTTGTTGCCTTACAACAAGAAGGAAAAATAGCATTAACTGTACAATAGGCACTACTGAGACTTCCAATTGGAAACTGGTAGATGTGTTTACATCATCAAGTGTATTCATTAGTAACCCACTGTAGATCGTAAAATAATGGAACTGTAGTGTGTTCACATTATAAAGGACAGCCTTGAAACATTTAGCAAATTACATACAACCTATAGTTCCTAGATGATATGTTTGTATCTACTTTGAAATTCATTTTCTATCTTTCAGTGTGTGTCTAAACCCGTCGCTTTAGCAAAAACCCTGTAATCTGCAGCACCCCACTATCTATCCCAGGCTTTCAGGCTAGTGGACAGAGCTGTAGTGTGCCAGTGCTCTTTGGTGTATTGTTGCTTATACCCTGTCTCCTCTCTCTTTCCTCTCCTCTCTCTCTCTCACACACTTTCCTTTTCTCTCTCTCTTTCTCTCTGTCGCTCTTTTTCACATTTAACCTCTAATGTATCTGCTTAAAAAGTCCCCATTAATGGT
Organism: Hoplias malabaricus; assembly: GCF_029633855.1. Classification (NCBI taxonomy): domain Eukaryota; kingdom Metazoa; phylum Chordata; class Actinopteri; order Characiformes; family Erythrinidae; genus Hoplias; species Hoplias malabaricus. The sequence goes on from NC_089818.1 coordinate 19,638,955, forward strand.
AAGTTCCTCAGTCTGCCTGTTGTTTTGGGGGAAGGAGGTTGTGTGTTCCATTAAAAAAAAAAAAAAAAAAAAAAGGTGTCCGCCATTTGGCCCCGCCCCCCCCACTCCCACCCCGCCCACCCCTTTTCACGCACAAAGACACCCACCATGTGTCTTCGACATGCATGGCAGTGGACATGTCACGGCATCACATGCAAAACTCTCCTCAGCTCACGAGTGACCAGTGCTCTCCACACCCCTTCCTCCATCTCTGCTTCTCTTTCACTTGTGGTTTCACGCCTGGGTTTTTCTGTGCTCGTGTTGTGCTCGGGAGGTGTGGCTTTGGGCCATTGGTCATTGTGATGTCACACATCCCTCATCATGCTTTTTGCTGTTTGATTGACAGCGCCTCTGTGCCTCATCCTGCCATAGAAATGAATTTCCGATACAGAGAAGCAAAATCTCTGAGCATTGGCTATTAGAGACCACAGACTAGAGGAGACAGGCATACTAAAGTAGCATTTACAGCATAACCCCATATTTATGATTTGATGGAAGGATGATGTTGTATGGTGTAAATGAGCAAAAGGGCAGAATGGAACGTATCCCTCCCTCTGCATCCACTCATTCACTCCCTCCCCCACAACGTTGTGTCGTGTTTTCATCTAAAACAGTAAAGGCAAACAGCTAGAAAAGGACACTTTCTTTTACAGTGCGACTTATTACTCGCTGCTCTTAAACTGCATAGCCCTTGTGTAAAAATTGTACAGCACTGCAGTTATCATCAATCTTTATATATAGCATTTTCACTTTAGTGTAAGGTGCTTTACAAATGCTCTAGATATAAATACAGACAAATGAAAATGTGCTACAGTACCTGCCAAAATATGTCTTTTTCCATATGATTTAATATCCTCTGTTGAGTTTGCATTCCTAATATTCCAGATTTTTTGGAGCTACGTATAGAAATTGATCGTCCACCACCTGAGCTCTACGTCATCCTTAGAGTTTACGATAAGCTTCCTACAGCTGATCAAAGAGATCTGAATGGAGTATTAGACTTCAGATCAGATACCAGCTAGGACTTCAAGAGCTTTGAAAGTCATAAGCCAAACCTAGTCAATATTGGACTTCTGCAAACTTATGGAACCCGAGCAAGACTTTCCTCTTTTCCTGGTAAACACATGGGCTTCTGAGATCGGAAGGCGTATAGTCTGGATTTGTCACTCACATTATGTAACGTTTATTCATTTAGAAATGATCAATGACTGCAGTTTAAGGGATTAAATAATAACTATTGTTATATACTGTAATTAACATTAATACACAACACTGCCACGTTGTAATAACTGCTGTAAAAGAAAGTGTACGTTTCAGAAAAGCATGGCGTTCATGGCGCTCTTTGACACTTGTAGTGACCTCTCTGCCTTCTCCTTTCTCTCTTTTTTTTCCAGACGAGACCCAGACAATGGCAAGCGATACCAGCAGCCTGGCACAGTCGCACACGCACACGCATTCCACACACACACACTCCACACACACGCACTCCCTGCGCAAGCGGGACGGAGTGGACGTCCCATATCAGACCGGACAGCTGCACCCGGCCATCCGAGTGGCTGACTTACTGGAGCACGTCACTCAGATGAAGTGTGCCGAAGGCTACGGCTTCAAGGAGGAGTATGAGGTAGGACCACCATGCCTTCAACCAGCCACCCACCCAACCACCCAACCCCACCACTCTCATTTTGGCCTTCTTTACACACTCGTTTTTTGTTTGTATATATGTGTGTGTTTGTGTGTGTGTCTTCGTCTGTCCTCTCATTTCTTCTCTTTCACTGCTTTGTTACATCATTCTTTATTTTTGGGCTCATCTCTCCCACATACACACTGGCTATTGAAAGTTAATGCACTCTTTGATGATGAATGTGTTTAGTTGTGCTCTCTCTCTCTCTCTCTCTCTCTCTCTCTCTCTCTCTCTCTCTTTCTCTCCTTCTGTTCCTTTCTTTCTTTCAGTCTCTCTCTATATCGCTTGCTCACTGTCTCAAGCTTAGCAATGTGTAGAATCTGAGGCTTTGTAGTTTATGCACTGATTATGCCAATGCCACCTTCACACTGAGAGCTCCCAAGAGAGCCATGTTCAACCGCTCTGGCAGACAGAACACTACAAAAAAAAAAAAACCCACCAGACTCAAGTGTGTGTTCTGTTTCCCTCTGTCACTTAACCAACACACTGTTGTCGAGTGTCATCTCCCGCTTTCTGAAAGCCAACGAGTCCCCACACTGTACACACTCCACTCTAATCTGACTGCGCCTGACACAAACACCAGATTACTGTCACTTACACTCTCTATTGATTTAGCATCAACACACACAGCCTTCCCTAGGCCTTCCCTTCTTCACGACTCCTCTTCTGCCCTTCTCTTCCCTTTACTTCTCTACTCTCCTCTACTCTTCTTTTCTCTTTTCTTATTTTGTTTTCTTTTCTCTTTCCTTCTCTTACTTTTTTGTGTGGTTTTCTTTTCCCTCTTTTTCCTTTCTCTTATTTTCCCTTTTATTATCTTTTCTATTCTCTTATGTTCTGTTTCACTCTCTCTCAGTCTCTCTCTCTCTCTCTCTCTCTCTCTCTCTCTCTCTCTCAGTAATTATCTCTGTATGCCGTAGTGTTATAGCAGGCAGAGGAGTTGAATAATGCAGCTGCTCTGAGTGTCACCTGTCTGGGCTTGGCTCTGTGTGGGGGGCCCTGGGCTATGGATGCCCTCCAGGCCTGTTCCATAATGGATTAAGGCACTGCAGAATAGCAGGGTGACTAAATCACTGATGCTGCTTTCCCCACATACACAAAAACAACACACACACATACTTAAACAAACACACACACACTAGTCTGCTTCCCAAAATACAATCCGCTTTGGTATAGCCACGAGGGGTTGTGTCACAAGTGTGTGTGCTGGTCCCGTATAGGCCTTGTGTACATCCTCCCTATCCTTTATGCGTAGTGTAATGCCCTGAGAATGTTCTGTTTTGTGCTAGTGGCGTAGTGTCTGCTGAAGTTGGAATAGCACTCTTCTCCCTCAGAGCTACTCACTCACACACTTTGTCTCTCTCTGACCTCTCCTCTTGTGGTTCTGTACCTTAACTATGGATCAGATCAATGAGGTAAGCGCACACTTCATTTGATTCATTTATTATAAATCTAGAATTTTTACAGACACCCACAAAATAGACACCAGCTCTATATTAGCTAGCACCTGTAGTGTTGTATTGACAGGCTGTCTTTGTGTACATGGTATATTATCACAGCTAAAGGGACATTTCGGCTTGAAACTGGTCTTTAAACTCTTGCTTCTCATGTCAGCATCGAAGCCTTCATCAGTTTGAAAGAATTCGTAAGGCACTCATTTTAATACAGAGTAATTTAATAAGCAAATCTTTTTATTTATGGTTTTATTTTATTAGTTTACTGTGTATTTTCTTGTTTTATTACCTGAATTGGTACTCGAGTACTTCTTTTCATTCCCGTTCATGTACTCATGTACTCAGCAAACATACAGCCGAACTGAAAATGTCAGACAGCCATTGGAAAACCTTAACTTCCCACTCAATATTCTACAAACTAATAAATACAACCTAGCTACCAGTGGTCTAACTCTAACGTCAGAGATCAATCATCCATCCATCCATCCATTATCTGTAACCGCTTATCCAATTTTAGGGTCGCGGGGGGTCCAGAGCCTACCTGGATTCATTGGGCGCAAGGCGGGAATACACCCTGGAGGGGACGCCAGTCCTTCACAGGGCAACACAGACACACACATTCACTCACACACTCACACCTACGGACACTTTCGAGTCGCCAATCCACCTGCAACGTGTGTTTTTGGACTGTGGGAGGAAACCGGAGCACCCGGAGGAAACCCACGCGGACACGGGGAGAACACACCAACTCCTCACAGACAGTCACCCGGAGCGGGAATCGAACCCACAACCTCCAGGCCCCTGGAGCTGTGTGACTGCGACACTACCTGCTGCGCCACCGTGCCGCCCCAGAGATCAATCAGCATAGTTATAAAAACAGACCTGATTTTATAATCTAGAAGAAGAAGGAAGGACACAGAGGGGGCCAGATATGGTTTGGTTGCCTCTGATTGGTCAAAATCTGTTATATAGTCTAAATGACCCCATTTATATCTGTATAAGACAGTTCTAGGTGATTTTAACATAAAAAAATGTACATTTTCCAGCCCTGATTGGAGCCTGGGTTTGTATTCCCTGGTCCACCACAGACCAGGTGTAAGACTGACATTTTTATGTTGTTTTTTCGAACATGACCCATCTGTTTCTTTCATTTTTTCCATTAAAATACATTAATTAAAGTAATCTTTTCTAAAAAATCTTCAATTACTTTGGCACTATTTTATGAAGCAAGTTTTCACGTTGGCAGCAAATGTAGTGATGTTTACCTTTTTCATTTTGCCTGGAGTGTCCCTTTAGCTAACATGCTAGGTTGTCTTAGCTAGACACTGTATATTGTGTTGTTAATATAGTTAAGGGGGAACTTACAGCCTTACGTTACAAACCTGACATTGGGAACATAACTAGTGTTATGTCATGTGATGTGTCTGGACTACGATTTGTTCTGAAAACATTTGACAGTGCACAGATGTACGTATAAACATGTAACATTGACAAGCCCCATTTGCTGCCCATCGTCGGCCATTTCTGTGTGCTGCCATGTGGAACGTGACTGTGAAATGTTTTCTGTCCCCGTCTCCTCACTGCCAAAGCCTTGTGTTTGACGGATGCTAATGGTTAATGATATGACACCACCACAGATGCTCCAAGAATGTTCTCACCCAGTTGTGCATGCTTTCACCGCTGTGTGTATAACACTCAAGTTTGGGAGATGCAGGAATGGTTGCCATTTTCTTTTCTTGCCCATGGTTTTGTGTGTTTTGTTTCATTCCAGGCATCTTTGTTATAGTCAGTCCATTCAGATCGTGTTATTCTTACTTTATCTTGTAAATTAATGTTTCAAACTCACTCCCTGGCGTGAAGAACATAGTTAAACTGTATCTTTCTGCTGTTTTATGTTCTTGAACATGTGCTGACGCTTTCCTTTTTAGCCACTAGATGCTGTAAATGAAGGGAAGGTTAGCATGTGCTAATCTCACTTCCTGATCCTTGTGTTGTTGTTATAAATTAAGGATGTGTTAAGGTGGCATTAATTTTTAACTAATTAAACAATGTAATCAGTCCACTCTTTAACACTTTAGTGATTTTCAAATATGTGGAGGTTAATAAATAATAAATAAATGTATTTTTAGCATGTCTCCCTCTGACAGTCCGACTGTGACCCTCGATGGCCCACCCATTCATATTCATTTGATAATAGCAACAGTTACAGTTGTATACACTCAACAAAAGTAGTTCCCAAAAGAGTCATAGACTTATGTTCCCTTTCAAAGACTCACTAACGTTAACACAAGCAGCTACCCACACACACTTCAGCTGCCTTACAGATCTCTTTCTCACGTGTCTTTAAATGGCTAGAGGAGACATTTGTGATTGAAACAGATACAACACACTAAAACTGATCTTTCAAAGTGTGGAGTAGTAGATGCAGCCAACTTGGCTGGACACAGTAAAAACTGATGTTTCTGTGTAATCTTCTACTGAATAGGTTCCAAGCCTTTTTCCTGATGGTGAAATATGAACACTGCACCAAATGGCTTTTTTGAGAATTGTGACTATGGGTTGGAGTTTTGCACTTTTGCTGTAAAATAACAAAAAAAAAAAACAAGTCAGTCTGTTTAATATTTCAGAGAGGGTGTAAAATGGTCATGCAAAAATGTATGATGACTGTTTTGGTGCATAAACCAACACAAGCATAAATAAAATATAAGAAAAATATGGGAAATGGGACCTTTAAGACATTCTGAAATAGTGTGAATTTTTTGGTGTGCGCTGAATATCTGGATGTTGTTTTGCGGCCCAGTATCATTAGCGCTCCCTGCTGAATTTGAGGACAGTTTTGGGTCCCCCTCGTTAATTTGTTTGAGTTATTTTTGAGGTTTTACAGTGAAAATGGGAATAGCAAATGTGGGCAAAATTATCACAACAAAAGGAACCCTTCCACAGCTGGACTAATGATAGCCACCCATAAGCTTATCATCATCTTCCTACTCAGTACCGCTGGAAACTAAGATGTCATCAGTGGAGTTTTACAGTATGAATTAATTATAGGAAATCATATCAATTATTCTGTTTTGCCTGGTGTTCTCGGCAAGGCTGAGCAGCCAACGTAAATGGTTGTCACTCTCTCCTTCTGTTCGTGGAACGTCTTTGAATTTATGTCAAAATTGTGTTCTTTCTCGCTCTTGCTCTCTCTCTCTCTCTCTCTCTTGCTCTCTCTCTCAATCCCTCTCTCTCCCTCTCTCTCACTCTCTCTC
>NC_089818.1:20332882-20335410 GCF_029633855.1 Hoplias malabaricus
GACGAATACAAAAACAACTGCATTATCGTGCCAGTCCAGTAGGGGGCCACAGTACGTTTTAGAGAGAGGTGTCAAAACACCACGAAGCATAAGTGAAACACAGGGGTGTTAATCCCAAATCACTCTATGCTCCCTATGTAGTGCACTACACAAGTCATTAAATGAATCTAGACCCATCCCTAACATTGTCTATTACTAATATAACATCATTTATATTTATTCATATGTGGGAATCTAGTGCTAGCTGCATGTACACTGTAGTTTAGTGACTAATGAACTTCACTATAAAGGGAGTGAGGAGGTATTTGAGTTTCAGCCAGAGACAGACTAAAACCTCCTTTTTTAAAACATAAATGGATCCGTGTGGACAGGGCCTTAATGAGTGATTAGCTTTGAATTAGCATCACTCTAACTTATCTCAGAGGTATTGGTCTGCTTCATCACTCAGTTCCACAGTTCCTCTCTCTCCTTCCCTCTATCTCTCAGTGTGTGTGTGTGTGTGACAGAGCAAAAGAGAGTGGTGGAGCATGATGGTGTGTTTCTCAATAGCAGATGGCTGAGTAATATGAGTCAGAGAGTAATTACCAGCAAACTAGGGGCTCCAATCCCCTCCAAAAAATGGCCCTCCCACCCATGCCACAACTCTGAGCTCTACACTCATTGTCTACACAGCCCCCTTCACACCGCTCGCAGCTCCAAAACAGGCCACTGAGGCCTCGCGTTAATTAGTAATGTCACAGACTTGTCGGGCTATTGTACGAGCTCAGTCTCGCAGAGGACTGCGCTGTAACCCAACACCGTGGATACAGCAGGGCACAGGTGTTGAAACAGGCCGTCACTATCGGGACTGTTCCACCGCTCTTCGCCCATTACCTATTTTTGTTGGCGGAGCGTTACATAAACATTAACAGCAGTGATGTGTCACAGGACAACGGACGATATTTGAGCCTATTTTTAACCCCAAGAAATACCCACACGGCAAGCAGAGCCAAGCTGCTGTTAGAAGCTTCTCACATCTGTGATGTTGTGGTCTGGGCTCTGGGATGGTCAGCTCATCCTTCTGTGAACACCAGCAGCTCCTGGGTCTCCTGTTTTTGGCCCCACATTTGCCTGTTTTCCAGCATATCTTTCCACTGCTGCTTTCAAGAAGGTTGCTACTAAGTTAAGGAAATAGGCCAAAAACAAGGAGACCCAGGAGCCGCTGGTGTTCACAGAAGGATGAGCTGACCATCCCAGAGCCCAGACCTCAACATCACAGATGTTGTAAGTGCTTGGATTGTGAGAAGCTTCTAACAGCAGCTTGGCTCTGCTTGCCGTGTGGGTGTTTCTTGGGGTTAAAAATTGGCTGCTCTCCAATCAGAACCAAACAAAGCTCGGTCTGCTTGTGTCTGATTGGCTAATTGCAATGCAGCCACAGCAGGAAGTTCAACAAAGGAGAGCTGAGCATTCCTCACCACATGTTAAGATACAGACCTCATGCTGACTGCTGGAGAGGACAAAGTAAGGTCAGTTTCTGGCCAGATGTGATCTCTGCTGTAGCTTGGGGACAAGTTTGTGCTGGTCATCTGCGCTGCATTGTGATTGGCAAAGCTCTGTGTGCAGTCTGAAGGGATTACGTGTCACATTTACAGGTCGCTAAAACAGAACTTGGTTCCAGGTACGATGCATACCAAATCTGCCCAATGACACAACAAAACCTACCATCCTCCAAAAGTTACATAGTACGGTTTCTGCGGTGCTGAGCCCAGATTAGCAACAACAGGGGCTCTGTTCTCACTATTACAGGTCGGTGAAGCATCACAATGATTTTGAAGCTGTAATTGTGAGGTAAAAATATTACATATTGTTCCTTTAAAGTATCCTACCCTATCATATAAATGTAGAACTTAGGAGACTTCCACCACCTGCCGTCTCCCCCACCCCCCGCTGGTCCTAATTAGTATTTCCAAAGGACAGCCGTCTATTGCTGCTCCATTGTGTCGAAGGGAACCACTTCCCAGGTGCTGCGTCGTGTTGATTTGCGGTGTGCGATCTCTTCGGTTGAAATTGCTTAATGACTCTTTGGCTTGGTGTAGTCAGGAGTCCATTGTGTAGCAGGGCCGTGGTGCAGTAGCCGGTATTGGGCCGGTAGTAGTGCGTCGGTGCAGAGAGGCATTGTGGTGTAGTCATTAGCACTAAAGGTTAAGCCCGGCTCCGGCGTGTGAGGCTGTTTGCAGGCAGACTGGAGGGATCAGCAGATGTCAGAAGTTATTTGTCTCCATTAGATCGCCATAAACCCCCAGATGCACAAAATAACAAGGCCCCCAGACGCCCAGGCTAAAGGTCAGCGGGGTTTAAGGGGTTACAGCAAGTGGCAGGATGCCCCTACTGTGCATTTAGTTAGAGGAGAGAAAGCAGGAGCATCCAGGGAGGGAGGGGAGGGTGGTGGAGGATGAGGGCAAAGATCCTGGCAAATGACCCTGCAGCTGTTAGAATTAGTGCTGTAACACAACACTGCTATCTGTACGTGGTAATCTGATAGAGTGTGT
>NC_089818.1:20373353-20423353 GCF_029633855.1 Hoplias malabaricus
TGTTTCCTCCCGGGTGACTGTCTGTGAGGAGAGTGTGTTGTGTTCTCCCTGAGTCTGCGTGGGTTTCCCTCCGGGTGACTCTCTGTGAGGAGTGTGGTGTGTTCTCCCTGTGTCTGTGTGGGGTTTCCTCTGGGTGACTGTCTGTGTGAGGAGTGTGGGTGTGTTCTCCCTGTGTCTGCGTGGGTTTCCTCCGGGTGACTCTCTGTGAGGAGTGTGGTGTGTTCTCCCTGTGTCTGGCATGGGTTTCCTTGTCTGCGTGGGTTTCCTCCGGGTGACTCTCTGTGAGGAGTGTGGTGTGTTCTCCCTGTGTCTGCATGGGTTTCCTCCGGGTGACTGTCTGTGAGGAGTGTGTGGTGTTCTCCCTGAGTCTGCGTGGGTTTCCTCCGGGTGACTCTCTGTGAGGAGTGTGGTGTGTTCTCCCTGTGTCTGCATGGGTTTCCTCCGGGTGACTGTCTGTGAGGAGTGTGTTGTGTTCTCCCTGAGTCTGCGTGGGTTTCCTCCGGGTGCTCCGGTTTCCTCCCACAGTCCAAAAACACATTGGTAGGTGGACACTATTAAACGACTTTACTATATACCTGTATATTGAATGTAACATGCGTAATCACTTTCTCTGTGGCGTCTCTTTGAGATTAACATATTTATTTATATACTTTAAATGGTGCAATATAAAGTAGCTGAATTCACTCATCACGAGTGTGAACATACCTTTGGTCGTAGAGAATTCCTTCTCAATCTGAAAACCAGCGGAGTGGAGCTGTGTTAATATTCCTGTTCAGAGATTTTAAACCCGTCCCTTACTGCACCGCACAAAAGCCAGCTTTTCACAAGCACAAACAATTCCGCTCTGTAACATTTACATTCTCTTCCTTTCCCAAACCCACACGCTGCCGATTAAACATTTATTTTACGATATTACAATATCCTGGGCTTATTCATGTGCATGCTGATGGTGTTGAACTTGCCGAGACGGTGAAGAGGAGCGTGAGGAACAGCGCTAGAGCAAACGAACAGAGAGAGAGAACAAACAAAGGCTGGGTGTGGAACACTTCTCCTCCGGCTATCCTCCGCTCTGCTCCTCTTCTTCTGCTCTGCATGCACTCCTGCACACTCAGAACCTCCTCGCGTATGGGTTAGAGTGAGATTAAAAGCGTGTCCTGCTGTGGTCAAGGCCTTCCAGCCACATGTCTGTCTCATCACTTGTTCCTTTTCTTGAGTCTGATTATTAAATCTAGTGTTATTTGTTGATATTTGGGTCCTGGGTTCGGTCCTCACCTTGGGTGACTGTCTGTGAGGACTGTGGTGTGTTCTCTCTGTGTCTGTGTGTGTTTCCTCCGGGTGACTGTCTGTGAGGAGTGTGGTGTGTTCTCCCTGTGTCTGTGTGGGTTTCCTCCGGGTGACTGTCTGTGAGGAGTGTGGTGTGTTCTCCCTGTGTCTGCGTGGGTTTCCTCCGGGTGACTGTCTGTGAGGAATGTGGTGTGTTCTCCCTGTGTCTGTGTGGGTTTCCTCCGGGTGACTGTCTGTGAGGAGTGTGGTGTGTTCTCCCTGTGTCTGCGTGGGTTTCCTCCGGGTGACTGTCTGTGAGGAGTGTGGTGTGTTCTCCTGTGTCTGTGTGGGTTTCCTCCGGGTGCTCCGGTTTCCTCCCACAGTCCAAAAACACATGTTGGTAGGTGGACTGGCGACTCAAAAGTGTCCGTAGGTGTGTGTGTGTGTGTCTGTGTTGCCCTGTGAAGGATTGGAACCCCCTCCAGGGTGTATTCCCACCTTGCGCCCAATGATTCCAGGTAGGCTCTGGACCCTGAACTGGATAAGCGCTTATGAATGATTTTATTTTTTTGTACAAACACTAATTATACTGTAATTGATTACACATGTAAATGTGTTAATAGTTTTAAATTTAATAACCAAAATTGTTTTTAAAGCATTATCTTAAAAGGTTAAATTAAGGTACAGAGGAAAAACTCAGGAGCTGTTAGTTTTAACCAGTTACTGGCATTTTCACCACTGCTTTTTACTCAGTAACCTGTGGCTGTTTGTGAGCAGTTGATTTTTGTTTCAGTTTTGTGGCAGAACAGAGGAGAGGAGGAGCTAAAGAGATCAGGGGGGAGCTCCCAACATGCTCCGCGGCCACACCTTCCTTAGTTTAGGGGCTATTTTTGAGGGGTTTAATATCATTGTTTGGGGGTTACTAAGTAGAATAACATAGCAAATGGTATTTAAAAAAGAGGTATAATCAACTTGCTTTTTGGGCGATTTTTGGTGTCCGTTCCTAGCACTGAAAGCCCACTGCAGTCACCTCCTTTACAGAGCAGCAGAGACCTTTCCTTCCATTCAATACCAGCCAAAACCCACCACTGATGCGTGACAGGCTCGGCTTCTGTGTGTTTGTTCAAGGCTGTCGTTTGCTGCTGGGTATCGAATGGGCCCCGAGTTCATTCACTGCACATACGCTCAGATCCCGATACTTCTCCAGACTCATATCCAAAACCCTTTAAACTAGGGCAGGAGGAGCTGACATTCTGCCTTAACGATCCCATTCATTAATCAATCACAACTTCCGTAGAAGACTGTGTGTGTTATTGGGGTGTGTGTGTGTGTGTGAGGTCTGGAATCCCTTTGCGTTTGGGTGCTGCAGCTCCAAAGTCTCTGAAAAGCTGCTCAGTTCTATTCGAGTTGTGGGGAGAGCGATCGATACAGCCATTAATTCTACTTAGCGGCGGTACAAGCCCAGGCTGTAGGCCGCACAAAGGCCAGCGCCATTGAACGGCTGACCTTTCTGAGCCGTGTGCCGCCATTCATCTCCGGAAGCAGTGTGGTGAGGCTGGGAAAGGGTGGAGGGCTGGCAGGGGGCGGGGGACGACACTTTAGTTGGCTAGGGGCAGGACAGGTGGGTCCAGCTGTGTAGCCAGGAATTCATTTCAGGAGAAAAGACGCTGAACTAAATGACTGAGGGACCTGTAAAACAAAGGTGGACACCCAGTATGGTGGCCAAAAGAGTATCATGTCACTCCCAGATCCAATTTGTCACAACACAATCCTGGGAAGATTTACGCTCCTCTTGCCGACAGTTGGTATTGAGCACTGCAACCATAACCTGCGTTTCTATAGAGATTATACAAATGGCTGTGCTGTCAATAGCTGAATTCACTAACTCTTGGAGTGTATATGTATATATTATGCATTTTTGGACATACTCTCTGACTGAGTGTGTTGCACATGGCTCCGCAGCAATGGGAGTGAAGAATGCCTGGGAAAGGGGAAGCATGCATCATGCATGTGCATGTGTTTTAAAAGTGCTAGCTGCAGGGAATTGCTAATTGGTTATCATCCTCCTCTAGAGGCTGCTTACGAGCGGTTGGAGGTGCTTCAACCAGCAATGGGACCTTGATCTTCTCCTGACCGCAGTGAGCATTAAGGGTCAATGCCCAGTGGACACCCCCCAGCTGCCGAATGGCCCACACAGGGACCTGCAATCCGTCCTGATCATGTTGGCCTTTATCCACAGGAAGGGTGCGTGCGACCCTTTATCCACAGGAACTGTTTAAGCACACTGGGATTTCAGCAAGGGGAAGTCCTATGGAAATTTATGTAGCGTCAGTGCTTTTTTAGCCCACCGAAATCTGCTTCTGTCATCACTTACAGCAAAACGGCTAGCAGTCGAATACAACGCGCATTAGCGTAATCACACAGCACGTAAAGATTTATGCCTTTTGTGCATAAATTTGTGTCTTACAGCAGGTGGCTAATTTGTCATTATGACAGCCTTATTATCACCCCTATTATCATGAAGCGTGTGTTACCAACAGCAACCGAAGCATTGCACGCTCACGTCCGTGTGGTCTGTCTGTCCAGAGCACGCCGCGTGTAAGCAAACGTGTCCGGAAAATATCTTTCAACGACTAATTCAAGGGTAATAAACCGTGCATTAGCAGACGGTGGTGTGATGAAAAGAAGCTAATGTGGTGTAATTAGAGCCCGAGACAGTATGTCTCTTGCTATTGTGTTTACATTCGTCCCTTAGTGCGACTTGGCCCTTTCTTTGGGGTCGAGAACATTCGGGAGTCGTAAGAGCTCTTCATCAGGCGTGCATCCACCCTTGAGGGGCTGTACTGAACGATTAGCCAATACACAACCTGTTCAAAGTAGACCCTCTTCAAACAAGTGAGCTACTTTAACAGTGAAATCATATGTGAAAAAACACATTTTCGGTGCATTAGCACAGTAACTTGGGATCTGGAGTTTCCAACAGCCTATAAACTAAGGTTAGGGTTAGGGTTAGGGTTAAAATCTTACGTAGTGCTGCATCGTACATAGGTAGCGGTAGTTTCAGGTGTTGTCCCGCGTCCTCGTCTGGGTCTGTCCAATCACAGAGCAGGATCGACCTTAACGTGAGTGTGAGCGAAAAGGCCTATTGTCAAAGTTGGCTGAAATCGGTCATTAAGAACAGGGTTGTTCAGACAGAGGGAGAACAGGGCTTAAGTGTTTGATCCTTGTGGCATTTTGAACAAAGCTCCCAAAAAATGTTTTTTTCTCAAATATGTCCTCAACAGGTTACAGCCTACCCCAAGAATCTGAGGCCACTTGTCTAGATCTGGGTCGAATCAGTACTAAGGACTAAAAATGGTTCTTTTCCACTGCACTTCCACTTTCCCTACTTTGCTCGGGTCTTTTGCGTTAGGCAAACCTGGCGTCTGGAATCCGGTACTGTCTGTTGAGTTGAGTAGGGACTGGACCATGACGTGTAAAACTTGCAGAGCGCTAACTGACCCGAGAGACAAGGGACATAGAGCTGTGTCGAGTCCCAAAAGACAACACCATGCAAATACTCAATAAGTAAGCTATGCCTAACATTACTGCTGCCTCTGTTGTGGTTTCCAAACTCTGTTGTTCCTGTTAGAGGCTGTGGATTGCGCCATCGATGGCTACATTTCAGGGGGAAACCAACCAGGTGCCAAGCGAGTACAGAACAGAACCATATAGAGGAAAAGTTCTAGAAGTTTCTTTGGACTTCCCGGGGGCTAACATCTACGCAAAGTGGGGATTAGTTTTGGCCCAAAGTTGCAGGAACTTCCTCACAGAACCTGACCCAGACTCAGGATTTCAATCTTATGAATGCAAATACATATTTAGTGTTGCCTGGAAAAAGGAAAAGACTCAGCCTGTGTGATTAAAGGAATAGTACAATAGCAGAAATAATGATGTCCTTGGAGTATCCAGCCAAAGGAGCAGCCGTGCTCGTGCTGTGCATATTTCCGATCTGTGTGCTTAGATAGTGGCTGGTGCTTTGGGATATCTATCTGTAGGCATTCGTTCTCTCTTTCTGTATAAATCAGAGCAAAAGAGAGGTTTGGGGTTTTTATCCAGCTTTCTGCTTCGCTCCGTACGGAAGCCTGATTTGAAAAGCTCTCACGTGCCGGGGCTCTCAATGCCAGCCCGCAGGATCCTTGTTTTCTGAAGCGAGTGCTGATTTTTTCAGTGCTATCGACTTGAAATGTGTTTGGAATGAATGGGGCGCTCCAGATCCACTGAGCTTTGCAGGTTCCCCGCTAACCTAAAGGACGCAGCGGTTAAAAGGGATCTGTTGGCAAACGCATCCCAGCTGTGGCGGTGCATCGAAGGGCTGCATCTGAAAGCCTAAAACCTGCGTTTAGACCCGCCATGCAAGCCTGAAAAACGTAGGGCCTCTGACGTCAATGTACTGTCCCGTGGAGGCAGCCACTTCTTGTCGTGCCTGAGCCGCGACAAGTCACTCCAGGGAAGTCTTTCATCGCGGCTGCCATGGCAACAGCGCCACGGGGTGAACGCGGAAGCTCACCTGCTGTTCCCTTCTCGCTCTCTGTCGCCTCGCTCCGTTTCATCTCCCTATTTCGCTCTCTCCCTCTCCCTTTCACTCCCTTCCTTCTTTCTTTGCGTGAATGCCGTTTGTGCCTGGTCTTGCATTCTTCCTTCTGTTGTCACGTTCGGAGAGATACAAGGCAGTGCAATTTCCCTGCTTCTCACAGGAAATAGGGCCTCGGAGGAAGCAACTTTTCCACCTGCAGTTGTGTCAAGAAGAGCCCCGTGTTCCGATTCTGGGAAGGAATCCCAGTCGTCCCCTTGCACCCTCGATTTTTGAGGAAGTCTGTGCACCCTATGGGGCTCCTTCTCATCAAACACTGCTTCTGAAATCCAGCAGGTTCTTTGGGAGTTGGTGTCATTAGCAAAAGGACTGGATTTTACTTTACTGGGAAGGCTTTTTACACCAGATTGTTGTGAGGATTTGGTTGAATTGAGCCATGAGAACTTTTAGAGAGGCCAGGGACTGATGTTATGATCAAAAACACCACTCCAACTCGCCTGGAACCCTGGCTTCACACTATTTTGCTTTGGGGAAAGGTAATTTCCCGTAACCAGAACACGGTGGACAACTCCCTCTTAATGGCAGAAGTGGGTTAACTAGGAGTTAATCAGCCACAGCACTCAGTTCTTTACCAGATTAATGTCAAACGGTTAGATACAAAAGCTTGAGAGAGCTTCCCATCCCCATCATCCAGGTATTATATGAGAGGATCTGCTCTCTGCCACTGCCAGCAAGTAAACAAATGCAAATTCTCAGCTCTAGTGTTTCTTTCTCTCTGTCTCTGATGCAGAGCAAGTGCTTCCAATCCATGAAATAAAGGGCAAGCTCATATGTCTGTAACCTGCATAAAAACAACTAGACCTACATTCACACCCTGGTCACACTGTGGGTCTTCATTCATTAGGCTGCATGACCTCTACATATGACTTTATAGACGTGTGTGTCTGTTGTAGGTGCAGTACCTGGTGGTTCACTAACGGTACAGAGAGTGTAAACCTCATCTAAGGCACAGCAGGTGTCTAAACGTGTGGCAGTGAAAATCCAAATCCATTATATTCTTTACTGTAGAAGGAAAGCCTTAATATTAAAACTGTTTTAAATATAAAAACAAAATAAAAGATTGGTGTTGATATGGGATTTATGAAATCAATATGTAAATTTACAATTAATATAAAAGCAATGGTACAGTTACTTTCCTAAATTAAGGGTACTGTCAAATCTTAAGGGTACAATGGAGTTTTATTAAGTAACATATGCAGGAAATAACTAATGCACAATCAATGATATTCATTCATTCATTCATTCATTCATTCATTCATTGTCTGTAACCCTTATCCAGTTCAGGGTCGCGGTGGGTCCAGAGTCTACCTGGAATCATTGGGCTCAAGGCGGGAATACACCCTGGAGGGGGCGCCAGTCCTTCACAGGGCAACACACACTCACACATTCACTCACACACTCACACCTACGAACACTTTATGAGTCGCCAATCCACCTACTGACGTGTGTTTTTGGGCTGTGGGAGGAAACCAGAGCACCCGGAGGAAACCCACGCGGACACAGGGAGAACACACCACACTCCTCACAGACAGTCACCCAGAGGAAACCCACACAGACACAGGGAGAACACACCACACTCCTCACAGACAGTCACCCGGAGGAAACCCACGCGGACACAGGGAGAACACACCACACTCCTCACAGACAGTCACCCAGAGGAAACCCACGCAGACACAGGGAGAACACACCACACTCCTCACAGACAGTCACCCGGAGGAAACCCACGCAGACACAGGGAGAACACACCACACTCCTCACAGACAGTCACCCGGAGCGGGACTTGTAATTCAAACAATTCTTTTGTCATTTTATGGTAACTATTGTGTTACTGAATTAAAAATGACAATAGTCATTTCATTAGAAAGACAATACACTAAAATGAAGTAGTGTGAAAAGAGCAGGAGAATGTGTTTAAATATTGAATTACAATTAAACTTGACACAAAACATGCTTAAAAACACATCTGTTGACTGATATAAGCTTCTGAAGAGTCTGTCTGGACTCACGATGTGGGCGTGAGATGCAGGGGCAGGGGCAGGAGAGGGAAAGTGTGAGAGCAGCATCTGCTGATGGTCAGCAGTTGCCAGTTTTGCATGTTTTTTTTTTTTTTTGAAGCTTTAAAGGCAGGGATATCTGTGTTGGCGCAACGCTGAGATGGAGCGAGTGTGTGAGGGCCGCTTCCATCAGACCACTCTAATCCAGCACCACCGGCTTACACACACCCGGGTTAATGGACTGACCGCTGCTATAAGGATGGTTTAGGGCAGATAAATATGTTGCAGGAATTAGGCCTTAAACCTCAGCTGCTGCATCTTATCACGCGGTTAAACTCTCTGAGTGTGTGTGTGTGTGTGTGTGTGTGTGTGTGTTGTATATACTGTGTACTCTGAGTGATTCCAGCTGTTAGTGGGTGTCTCATGGACCATGTTCTAAATGTATTGGTCTCATCCTAACACCTCAGGATTAACCTCTCTCTCTCTCTCTCTCTCTCTCTCTCTCTCTCTCTCTCTCTCTCTCTCTCTCTCTCGTTCTCTCTTTTGCAGATGACACGGCCTATTCAGGTTAAACCAGCTGACAGCGAGAGTCGTGGAGGTATAGCTAAATCTATTACATTTTCCTCAGCTATTTTTTTTATACACCACATCTGCCACCACTCCTTTCTCTCTCTCTCTGTCTCTCTCTCTGTCTCTCTCTCTCTCTCTCTCATGGCTGATGTGGGTATTCATTTTGACTAAAGTGATTGCGTTATTGAGTGGAGAAGTGTGTGTAGGCCACATCCTGGCCCTGCCAAGTGCATTACCATTAGACTGTAAATTAAAAAGTCATTAGAGGAGAGAGTGTGACTGGGGCCAGGGATTTCATAGCCCTGCCTGCTTTTGTTAAATATACGAGCCTGTCTGAGAGAGAGAGAGAGAGAGAGAGAGAGAGAGAGAGAGTGTTGAAGACCATGGCAAAGTTCCTACTATTTTATTGATCACTCTTTGCGCTCAACTCTCTCTCTCTCTCTCTCTCTCTCTCTCACACACACACACACACACACATCTCTGGGGTTAAGTATGTGTGTTTATGGCTGCACAGTTTGTTCTTTGTTTTTTACATATTCATCTCTGCGGTGCTGATATTACAGAAGACTGGCTAAGCACAGTTCCTTCTCCTTCACTCAGCTACAAATCACGAGTAACAGAATGGTCTTTAGTGCTCTCCTTCAAGTGTGTTAAGCTGTGCATCTACATTATGGATTCTGCAAAGCAAATGTGTGTGTGTGTGTGTTCGGACCACAGACCACTGACTACACAAATCGTGTCAATGAGAGCCTGAGAGAGTCGTTTTCTCACTTCAGTGCCTCACACACTCACATGTGACTATTTCTATTGCAAGCCAAGCTCTACACACTTCTCTGCGCTGTTCACATTCAGTTCATTTCCTCCTCTACATTTTGCTCTAAACTCAAGTAGAAAGCAAGAAATAGATACTGCTCTTATTACGATTTCATTTTATTTAGTATTTCTAATGTGTCAAATGTAGCTGTAATATTTTACAGACAATCACATAGTAAAAACAAACTACATACAATACTTACAAAGCTGAAAAGCAAGTAGCTGTGTGCTAACTATCTGTTGCTTTTAGCTTATGCTGCTAGTTTAAGTAAACATAAAAAATAAGCTAATGCGCTAAACATTTAACTAAAAAACAAAGATGTTTTTGACTACTTCTTTTTATTATGTGCTTTAAGAATCACCAACATGAGACCAGCTTCCACAAGTGAGGGCTAAAGTAGCTATGGTAAGCTAATGTGATGTTAGCAAATGAGCTAAATGGGAAAATTAGCTGACTGGCTAACTAACTACAGCCAATATGAGCTAGTTTATATATGTATATATATATGAGTGTTTTGTTAGCTAGCATAGCTAAAAGCATCTACAACAATGAGTAGCTTTGGCCAAGCGTTCTTGTGAAACAGTATTGAGAACCAGAACTTTACTTCTGTGAGGCATATATTAGCTCAGATTAACATTAGCATAATTTTGCTCACACTGTAATAATTTTACACACATGTAAGAGGATTACAGGATTAACACTAACAGTACTCATAGTTTAATACTAGTTGGAATTTTCAGTATTTTACCCACATCCCCCTGACCCTTACTGGTCAAAAAAAAATAATAATAATAATCAACTTCCAAACTGACTCCAATATATTCATCAGCAGATCACACACTGCAACTCTAGCAGACTGGCTGATCTGGGACTGAGATAGCAGCATGCAGCAGATGAGCTCGATAATGATTGGCTGAACACCGTAGTTAAGGTGGTGTCTCTTGAGGCTGGAACTCATTTCAGATGTACTTAAGCAACCACATCAAAATACAAAGAATCTGAGCTTTTTATAGTCTGCAGGAAAGAAAAAAAAAACATCTCTTATCTACTGTAATTGAAATGCTACCCTTGAAAACATGGATCAATGGAATAATGGAGCGTCTACAAGGGCACCTTCAACGCAGGGGAACAAGGAAAGAATCTCCAAACTGTTTACTCACATATATAGAAGCACTTCGTTGTCACACACACACACACACACAAATACACAGTATTGTAGTTCTTGGCGTACTCACATTATTTACGCTGTTCTGTTCTAAACTGGTTCTTTCAGAGACTACAAAGCTATCTGATCCCCACTCTTATTTAAGTAGCACTTATAATTAAATATATATATAATGTGTTTTAAAAAAGTACTTATTGTGACTTTAAAATAATAAATAAATAAATGCATACAAAGTGAGTACAGCCATTTTCTTACATTTTGTTTTTCCCCAAGTCAGACAGCTCCCCATGGCCCAAACACACCATCACAGGACCAAACTAGCTCCCCTCGCTCTGTCATAAACTATATTAATCCTCCCTCTCTCTCTCTCTCTCTCCCTCTCTCTCTCTCTCTCTCTCTCTCTCTCTCTCTCTCTCTCTCTCTCTCTCTCTCTCTCTCTCTCTCTCCAACACAGCTCTGGAATACCAAGTGTTCCTCAGCAGCGCAAACAAAAGAGGCTCAGACTCACGTCTCTGACAGCCGACAAAGATGGCCATTTAAAAGGGGGCTTTTGTGTGTTTTGATGTCTTCTTCTGGCAGATAGTTCTTGGCAAAAGGCATTGTGGGTAGAGCTGGGGAACTTGGGTGAATATGGCTGATGAAGAGGTTGGCTGCAATCAACTTGAGTGACCTCTTAATTGAAGTGCTATTGGGCTAGCGCTAAGATGTGTGTTTCACACACACACACACACACACACCGTTACATAAGCATGTATCATATCCACCCACACTGCAAGCTCACGCTTAAATGGCCTCTGAGAGATGGATAGACATAGATTTCTTTGGATTTTTCTGCATGGAAGGCTTTAGTATTGCATTAGCATGTGTTTTAGCATCATGCTAACACTTTTGAAGGCTTTAGCTTTAGAGTGAGGCATAGCAGTGATATTTATTAATGGGCACAGAAGGCATATTGTACACTGAAGTCTGCATATTGCTGTGTTAGTCATATTCTAAATTTAAGGATCCTTAAATCATTCTCTCTAATGATTTTTCTTTACATTCTGAAGTAGTCATTACATTGAAACCTAGTGGATTTGATTTATATGATAAGGACCATACGCTGGTGCATTCAGGGGCTGCAAAGCAATTCTGATTCTTCATCTCATGTGATTTTAGAGGGAAAAAAATGTTAAAATACAAAACTGTCACTTTTATAAATACTGTTAGCCTGTTAGCTGCTTTTACTAGCTGTAAAAATGACCTGTTGCAGCTTTAAGACCCCTTATCACGGTGCTAACTGCTTATGTGTCAACACATGTCTCACAGGTAAAGCACATGTAGATTGTCCGTGCTCTGAAAACACTTTAGATGATGTTAACCAAAGTCATTCCCTTTAATAAACAAATGCACAAACAATAGTGGACGACTAGCGCTTAGCTGCTTTGGAGATGACATTAGCTAAACTGTGCTTATGCTATATTAGCCATTCTGTAGGTATTTGTTTCAGTAAATGTCAGTATATATACGGGTGCACATGTATAACTTAAAAAATATGCTGTGAAATATTTAATACGTTTCTGTAAAACTCAATAAACCCCTTTGCCTTAGGCTCTTGGTCGCATTGATCTGATGTATGCAGTGTGTAGTTGGTGTAGCGTACAATGAAGCCTCAAAGAGTTTTGAGCTTTGAAGCTTCGAATCATAACATTTTCTTCCCGCACTGAAATGGGTGTTTTTGTGTTGCATTAATGCAACGGTAATATGCCTTCACAATGTATCTGGAATGTAATGGAATAAGGGAGACGGCAAGAGACATTGGTGAAAATAATTGATTACAACAGTAGAAGTAAGGAATAATATCACAGAACGCAGTCTCTCATTGCAAATCAAGGCAGACACATATCTTAAGGTTTAATAATCTTTATTCTCTCAGGGCATTTCCGAGGCTTGTGGCTTTATTTTTAATAATTTTTTTATTGCCCAGTTTTCCTCCTAAGTCAGTCATGGCCATGACATGTGGCAATATTTAGATTTCAAATATATCACATATATTACAATATATGGATTTCCCTCACATCAACTTAAATAACAACGGCAGTTTTTTAAATATGGGACATATATTTTAGGCAGTTATACAGTTATGTACAAATATGCATTATATATATTGAATAATATAAGATATAACTGATTATTATTGATAATATGCAAGTAATATTCACCAAATTAACCAAATGACCAAATTTTGATCTTGAAATTGGTGTAAAAAGCCTAGGGGCAAACCTGCTAACTGCTAATTGTTAATGTTATTGGGCTTTAAACAGACCAATAACAGCATAGTACGACAATATGCCAAAATATGTTTGGTATATGTTGATGTCACCAAGAATATTTAGGGCATGAATGTCTACTGTTACGGTTAGCATTTGTTTATGGATGTCCTTCGATTCATTTTAGCCATGTTAGCATTTTTAGCTGAGCTAGGCTACTCTAGTGAGGCTCCAAATTGATATCAGATACTTTCAATATTGTATGGAAGCTAGTTTGGCCAACTTTACTCTGGAAACTTACCGCTCCAAAGGGCAAGCACAAGGACACACAAGCGCTAGCCCGAAACCTGAACATGCCGCTAGGCTAGCAGCCAGAGAATCCGGTCTTGAACCAGGTTGTTACCATAATCTCTGTGGTGATCCCTCTGATCCTCGCTGATAACAACTTGCCATTGCTGTCCTGCCCTTGAGCATAGCGCATAACCCCAGCTGCTAGGGGAACGACTCTGCAGTTAGCAATTAGAAGTTAGCGGCTAAATCGAAGTTTGAAAGTTCCCCGTTTTAAACGCTGAGCCATTAGAGCTGGCTTGTATTCCAGGCCTGCGCTCATACATATGGTTTCTTGATCAGTAATCCGTAGTCTTGGTTCAATACTAGCATATTAGCAGAAAGACCCATTACAGTTTGACCTTTCTGTGTGGTGCTGATCGTTAGCGCAATGCCTCATACATTAAAAACCTGCCTGACTCCCTGTGCTTATAAAAGACAATAGCATTGATTGGATACATAATGGATGTATTCATTTAGGATGGGTGGAGGTTTGCATTAACCGTGTTTGTAGTAAAGAAGTGTGCCTGCTGCTCTCTCTCTCTCTCTCTCTCTCTCTTTCTGTGTGTGTGTGTGTGTAGTGCTATTATATGGTACCTTTGTTACCAGCTTGCGGGGTCATTGTGTCTACAGTGAAATTGCTGCAATCACTCCAACCTGGCAACACCCACTTATAATCAGCCTGGCTTATCCTCTGAGGTCAGAGACAATGGCAGCCAAGGTTGCCAGATTGAACATGTTTTAATGGCCCAATCAAAGTGGGATAATCACTACCGTTTGCCTGGAAGAACACTTCAAACATCTTACCTTCGCTATATTCTACATTTCAGTGATATCCTATTTCTTTGGACAGAGAAAATATACAGAACTCATTTGTTCTTTGATGTCACAAAGTAATGCATCAATGAGCTTCCTGTTCATTATTTAAACACCACATTAAAATGATAAGGGATAATTTGACTGGCACAATACATGAGCGGCAAAGTGAATTACATACATCAGTCTTAAAGGCACAGAACCAGCGGGAGGTGAGACGTCCAGGATCAATGTGGCTAATCAGAAAAATACTCGGTATCTAAAAACTGGTACAGCGCTTTGCTGGAATGCTTGTGGAGTATCTCATGAGATCACATGCCAAAACCTGGCTCGTAAAATTAGAATTAAGCGCCATCTCAGATGTGTGAAAACTGAAGAGTGGATGGTTTGAGCTCAGTGAGTCATTCACCATGAGGGAGACAATTAGAGAGATATCGCTCTCTTAAAAATAAGCTCAGATCTGGCAACCTTTCTTAGTTTCCGGTTTATACCACTCTGAGTCTGTCTTCTTCCAAAGGAGCAATAGAAAAGATGTGTGTGTGTGTGAGAGAGAGAGAGAGAGAGAGAGAGAGAGAGAGAGAGAGAGAGAGAGAGAGAACAGGGGGGAGACAAAGTGAGAGAGAAAATGCTATAACTGTAGAATGAGAACTGGAGGGAGAGACTGAGAGAAAGAGAGAGAGAGAGAGAGAGAGAGAGAGAAAGTGAGATCTGGACAGAGAGTGAGATAAAGAGAAAGTGCTAAAGTGAGAAAGATAGACAGATACTGAGAAAGAGCTAGAACTGGAGTATGTGTGTGTGTGTGTGTGTGTGAGAGAGAGAGAGAGAGAGAGAGAGAGAGAGAGAGAGAGAGAGAGAGACAGATAGAGAGAGTGAGAGAGAGAGAGACAGATAGAGAGAGTGAGAGAGAGAGAGAGAGTGAGAGAGAGAGAGAGAGAGAGAGAGACAGATAGAGAGAGTGAGAGAGAGATAAAGAGAGTGTGTGAGAGTGAGAGAGAGAGAGAGAGAGTGAGAGTGTGAGAGTGAGAGAGAGAGAGAGAGAGCGAGAGAGAGAGAGGGAGTGAGATAGAGAGAGTGAGAGAGAGAGAGAGTGAGAGAGAGAGAGAGAGAGAGAGAGTGAGAGAGAGAGAGTGAGAGAGAGAGAGGGAGTGAGATAGAGAGAGAGAGAGAGAGAGAGAGAGAGAGAGAGAGAGAGAGAGGGAGTGAGATAGAGAGAGAGAGAGAGAGAGAGAGAGAGAGAGTGAGAGAGAGAGGCTGATGAAGACGGAGGGAGAGACGGTTGGGACAGTGGCTGTTGAGTCCGTGGCGGCTTGTGTTTGTGTTCTCAAACACGATCTACATCAAAGTGTGATTTTGTTCTGCCTCTTTCTTTCGCTCCTCCACTGCCTGGCCTCAGCCCAACATTTGATTTTCTGCCCCAGTTTTTCTCTGCTCTCTCTCTCTCTCTCTCTCTCTCTCTCAGTCAAACGGTGGAGCAGAAATACCATAGAGTGAGTAGTTAAGCCTTTTTAGCTTTATTCCATAAATGTTCCTCCATTTTTCGAGGTCTTTTGACAGCGTTTCAAAACTCCAGCTTTTTCAGTTTGTGTGAATGTTACATGGAGAATGCACCAATGGAAATGCTCCACAGTGATTTGGAAATAAATCCTATTCCAGTCACTTACATTAAAGTTAAAAACATACCACATGTCTCCTGTACAGTTACCATCATTCTAAAAGAGTACAGTTACTGTAGAAGTGATCAGGAGTGGGGCAGGACCTGACTGGATATATAGACTAGCCATATAATGATATTAGTCCATATTAGAAGTGAAGTCAAACCTCACCGATAATGAAAATACAACCTCTGTTGATGCTAATCTGGCCCGAGCACTGCAGAAGCTGAACTATGTAACTTTTGGAAGAGGGTAGAAAACCAAGCCTCACACCACACCCTCTGAAAAATGCCATTGTCTGTGTCAACAAGAGGGCTGTGTGTGAACATGTAGCAGTTCTGCTAGCGTAGGGTGACCAGATCTGAGATGCAGAAAAAGAGGACACGTCTCGGGGGGTGTGCTTTTAGGTCCTTTACACCTTTATTTGCTACACAAAACATGGGAATTCATCCGAGAACATACATTTACGTTTCGGCATAGCTGCTCGAGATGAGGGTGGGTACATGAGCTTTGCCTGACGTAAACAAGAACTACTGACGTGCAGACTGACCAATTAAATGTTTACAGAGAAGGTTATCGACCAATAACGGTAGCTCTACAGTCAGACCGCCAAATCAGAAGATTTTAGGCTACTTCACCACGCCCCCTTCTCACTCTAGCGAACCAATCGGAGTAGGGGAGGGCGGGACTAGTTTGTGAACGAAACTTCTCGAAGTTCTATGTAAGCTCTAGAAAAACAAAATCCCGGACGTTTGTGAAATTCCGCCCGGACATTTTTTTAAGTCTAAAAAAGAGGACATGTCCGGTAAAAGTGGACATCTGGTCACCCTATGCTAGCAGTGATAAAGCCCATACTATTTTGTCTCTGTTTGTTTGTGTAACGAAATTGGACAGTGAAGCACACTCAACGGTATATAGTTTATGTACAGAATAGTGATCATTGAAAATTGACACTCAATAAATTTGAAGGTATTGTGTAACTAAAATAAGTGTGGAATTATCATTAAAAATGAAACATAAACATGATATGAAGTAGGTATCACACCACGACTATAAACAGTGGGGCATCTAATGGATCTAAGAGTGTTATAGCAGCCTAAATATCTGATCAGTGCTAGGTTTATTTAAAAAAAAAAACACCCAAGGCCGGGAGTTCAGGGTAATAAAACTGACCTTGCTGTCTGAGATGGGATGACCTTTCCTCCACCATAGTGCTAGCCATAGCAGGCATCCATTTGCTGATTTGGCAGATCTGGTCATTTAGCATTCTCCTCCAAGTGTGTTGAGCTCAAATGATGTTGTGTTAGCAGCAGTTCGAAAAGAAGCAGTGGTTGGATTCACACGTTTCAGGCTCACCCTCACCCTCCCAGGTTGGAGACATTGTGTTTGACTGGAGGAGTCCTTGTTAACAGCTGGAAAAAGTAATGATTGGAATAAAATGGTTAGTAATTGGCTGAAAAAAAAAACATTCCATTCCTTTTCTATTTGTAGCAATCATCCAGAAGAGCTTTAACATCCCAGATTAAGTTCTGGACCAGATTACACCAAGGGATCATGGAAGATGTACATTGAATCCTATATTTGAATGTGGCAACAATGGTTTGGAACTCTCTGTTGTACCGAATTAAAAGATGGGTCCCTGCTTTAAATGAGAATGGCTTGACTTTGAGGTAACGGGGTTTGATGCGTTTTCAGAAAGCCATTCCAAGCTTGCAGTCGTGTTTAATCTATAAATGAATCAGTAGCATCAGTGGGAGTTTCACATGAGATAAGCCATAGACGAAAATCTGCACATACAACTCTCACGAATGCAGTGTTACCTACGTTGTCTGAAACAAGGCCTGTGTTTACGGCCCATGTTCACGGAGACACTGAGAGACTGCAGTGAGTTCTGTGCTGTTTCAACACGGATACGTCACTATTATCAAGTGCTGAGAGAAGAAAGTTGGCTGGACAATTGATTTCCTGTTCTCAAATGTAAAACATGACCTTTAGCAAAAAAGCTTCCTACCTCCCTATGTCCTGCGATATGAGTTTTAGATGAACGTTTATGAGCAAATAGCAAGACCCTCATAACAATTGACTCGCTCAGTACACGTTCCATTTAAAGCCGGAATAGATCAGCTTACCTTTATTATGAATTCTAAGGGACAGCACCAACCATGAAATCTAAATCAGTGTGGGATGGCTGTGTTTTGCTTTTTAAATTCCATATGTCTGGTGGAACACTGAGGAGACAATTAAATACCTCTAAATCTTTAGACAGATTCTGTTTGACGTAAAAGTTCTCTACTGTGTGTAAACCTGTGCAGATGAGTATGGGGCTTGGAACTTTCATTTGATCACTGCTATGTAAAATGTAAGCAGTTCATTCATTCATTCATTATCTGTAACCCTTATCCAGTTCAGGGTCGCGGTGGGTCCAGAGCCTACCTGGAATCATTGGGCGCAAGGCGGGAATACACCCTGGAGGGCAACACACATTCACTCACACCTACGGACACTTTTGAGTCGCCAATCCAGCTACCAACGTGTGTTTTTGGACTGTGGGAGGAAACCGGAGCACCCGGAGGAAACCCACGCAGACACAGGGAGAACACACCACACTCCTCACAGACAGTCACCTGGAGGAAACCCACACAGACACAGAGAGAACACACCACACTCCTCACAGACAGTCACGCGGAGGAAACCCACGCAGACACAGGGAGAACACACCACACTCCTCACAGACAGTCACGCGGAGGAAACCCACGCAGACACAGGGAGAACACACCACACTCCTCACAGTCACCCAGAGGAAACCCACACAGACACAGGGAGAACACACCACACTCCTCACAGACAGTCACCTGGAGGAAACCCACACAGACACAGGGAGAACACACCACACTCCTCACAGACAGTCACCCGGAGGAAACCCACACAGACACAGGGAGAACACACCACACTCCTCACAAACAGTCACCCGGAGGAAACCCACGCAGACACAGAGAGAACACACCACACTCCTCACAGACAGTCACCCGGAGGAAACCCACGCAGACACAGAGAGAACACACCACACTCCTCACAGACAGTCACCCGGAGCGGGAATCGAACCCACAACCTCCAGGTCCCTGGAGCTGTGTGACTGCGACACTAACCTGCTGCACCACCGTGCCGCCCAGTTATTAATCATCAAATCTATTTTTTGCTGCTTGCTTCAAGCAAAACGTCAGATATGCAAGCATCCCAAACTGTTGGTTATTCAGTGTATTTAGTGGTAAAAAAAGCATCTATTGAACTGTTAGGGTTCACACACTAGATTCTGATGGGTCTGCACCAATGGGAATGAATCCATGGTACCTTAATATTGACAGTATATTGGTGAGGCACTAATCAACATTTATTGATTTTACACCTCATTATTACTAACAAAATCGTACTAGTATCTTCATCATTCATGTCCACAATTCATCTCTCTCTCTCTTTCTCTCAGAATGATTTTTCCTTTCTGTTCTCATTGGCACAATACACAGATCGTAGCTTAAATCAACTGGATGACAGATCTACTGATCCTAACGCTGATTTAATGTTTAAATGGAGCTAGAAGTATTGATTTAATTGTGTTGAAGGCAGGGCCTTTTCACTCCAATCCTTGGAGACCCCTGACCAGCCCACATTTTTATTCTGTTCCAGCAACAAAACTTCAAACCCCTGTTAGCTCGTTAATGAAGAGCTGTAGAATATAGAATGCTGATTACCTGACTTAGTTACGGTGTTAGAAAATGGAAGGCAGAAAAAATGACTGAGCACTGGACTGAAATATCGATTCACAATTGAAGACCTAGACTACAGTGGAACCTCTACCTACGAACTTGATCCGTTCCGTGACGCGGTTCGTAAGTGGAAAAGTTCGTTTCTCGAGTCAATTTTCCTCATTTAAAATAATGGAAAAACAATTAATGTGTTCCAGCCCCCACCCCGAGAGTCACCCTTTTTGCACTGATATATGTTTACAACACTCTCAAATTAGTAAAAAAATACATGTAGCGTTACTAAAAATAAAAGAGAAATACAGTGGTAACAGTAATAAAAAAGAAATAATAAAGTTGTAAGTGGTTACACATCGCTACCTTGAAGACGTGACGACTGGCTGGAGGAGTAACACAGGCACTGGCTGTATGACGGGAGGTGGGGGGTGGGTGGAATAACGGAGAGTAGGTGGGTGAATGTGGGGAGACGAAGCGTAGATACGGTTTAACTTAGCACAAATTTCAATGTCTGCTATTTACACTAATGCTAAATTGCTAAAGCTACAATGTGCTAATCTTAAAAGCTCACTCAAGTCTGGGCGCTGGGAGACTCACCTATTGGGGTCAGTGGCCGTTTCCAGACGCCGGCTCGATGGAGGCTCGGGTTCCTTTCTAGAGTCATGGTTCGTTGGTGGAGGCAAAAAATATTCAAATGCAATGTGTGGAATGCACAAGTTTCTGCTGATGTTTGGCCGAGTACTGTGACAAGAGACGGTGGTGCAGCAGGTAGGTGTCGCAGTCACACAGCTCCAGGGGCCTGAAGGTTGTGGGTTCTCCCTGTGTCTGCGTGGGTTTCCTCCGGGTGACTGTCTGTGAGGAGTGTGGTGTGTTCTCCCTGTGTCTGCGTGGGTTTCCTCCGGGTGACTGTCTGTGAGGAGTGTGGTGTGTTCTCCCTGTGTCTGCGTGGGTTTCCTCCGGGTGACTGTCTGTGAGGAGTGTGGTGTGTTCTCCCTGTGTCTGCGTGGGTTTCCTCCGGGTGACTGTCTGTGAGGAGTGTGGTGTGTTCTCCCTGTGTCTGCGTGGGTTTCCTCCGGGTGACTGTCTGTGATGAGGTGTGTTCTCTCTGTGTCTGCGTGGGTTTCCTCCGGGTGACTTTCTGTGAGGAGTGTGGTGTGTTCTCCCTGTGTCTGCGTGGGTTTCCTCCGGGTGACTTTCTGTGAGGAGTGTGGTGTGTTCTCCCTGTGTCTGCGTGGGTTTCCTCCCAAAGTCCATAAACACACGTTGGTAGGTGGATTGGCGACTCAAAAGTGTTCGTAGGTGTGACTGTGTGTGTGTGTGTGTGTGTGTCTGTGTTGCCCTGTGAAGGACTGGCGCTCCCTCCAGAGTGTATTCCCGCCTTGTGCCCAATGATTCCAGGCAGGCTCTGGACCCACCGTGACCCTGAACTGGATAAGGGTTACAGATAATGAATGGATAGATGGATAGCCCAGTAGGCAGCCTGTTGGGGCTCAGCTTAAGAACAGACTCAAACACATCGTTTTCCTGAGCTAAGCTAAACCTGAGCTTTTCCACTGAATAACCCCTGGCTCGCTATATGATGGATGACCAGATGTAGGAGTATGAGCAGAAAAAGTCCAGCTCCAGGTCATTAGAGACATCTTCAAACAGATTACCTGACACTTTATGGCTATAATAAAACAAACCTTCATTTTGTCTGCTATTGATCTACAAACAAAGCAAATGGGCACCTCACACCGACTGTGAGGCACTTGGCAGTGAACAAAATACATAGACTCACCCATCATGGCTGCCACCGCTCTGCTAATGTTATTGGCAATCCGGGGAGGGTGGAGGGAGAAAAACAACATTAGAGGGTGGTGGTGTGCTTTAGAGTGCATTTGGGAGTTATCCCAAACTCTGCGGTTCTAAAGCTGTCTTCTGTCAGAAACAGCCACTGAGCACTGAGGAGGTGAACATCACATCCATAAGGCCTTGTAGAAGCTGGCCTAGCACCTGCCTGGACCACTGTTATTGGGTAGTGGATTATCATCTGGGGCTTGTGCACAAGTCAGTGTCATTGGTGGATTGAGACTGGGCCACTACTTTAAACTTTAGTTAGTTAGTTAGTTATCGTTACACTTATATAGCGCCTTTCTAGATACCCAAGGACGCTTTACAATCTACACTGCTCAGAACGCTCAATTCACAACACACACACTGGCGAGAAGCGGCAGTCAAACGCGCACAGCGTATTCTCAACCAGAAACGACCGTCCACCTGGAGGACTGCATCGGGCACTAGGATTTCACCCAGGACAGAGCGCCAATCACACACACATTCACTCACACATACACACTCATTAACTCACACACCAGGACAGTTATTACAGAAGCCAATTCACCTACCCTCCATGTTTTTGGACTGTGGGAGGAAACCAGAGCCCCCGGAGGAAACCCACGCAGACACGGGGAGAACATGGAAACTCCACCCAGATGGGACTTGAACCCAAGATCGTTGGGATTGAACAAGGCGAACGTGCTAACCACCAAGCCACCGTGCCGCCCGTGTAGCTCTTTCAACCAAGAGCTGTGCTGTTGTCTAAAAAAGACCTTGGATGAAGGTTGAAGCTTATTCTAGTGTGTTATTAGTTTATTTATTTTAAAAAACAAACAAATAAGCGAGTATGCTTTAAATTTATTTTTATTTGCTTATCCGTGCTATATTAAACACAGTTATATACTGATCATACTGACAAGTACACTACATACACTTCCAATCTGTTGTTAACCTAAAGAATTGCTATGAAAACCACAGTTTTCACAACATTCATTCATTCATTATCTGTAAGCACTTATCCAGTTCAGGGTCGCGGTGGGTCCAGAGCCTACCTGGAATCATTGGGCGCAAGGCGGGAATACACCCTGGAGGGGGCGCCAGTCCTTCACAGGGCAACACACACAGTCGCCATTCCACCTACCAACGTGTGTTTTTGGACCGTGGGAGGAAACCGGAGCACCCGGAGGAAACCCATGCCGACACAGGGAGAACACACCACACAGACAGTCACCCGGAGCGGGAATCAAACCCACAACCTCCAGGTCCCTGGAGCTGTGTGACTGCGACACCTACCTGCTGCGCCACCGTGCCGCTGTTTTCACAACACTGCTTTAATAAATTTCTTGTCTCTGCACTCAGGGTTGCCAGATATTGTACTCAGTAGGAATATTGAGAATTGGCTTTTAGTACAACTTGTGCATGCCAGAGGGTTTGAGAGTATTATAACCCCCTTAATTCATATTACAATTCATTACAATAGTACATTTAGAAGTATACTAGTACTAAGTAGTATACTTGGGAAATATACTTCAAAGTAACTTAAAGGGAACACAGTTCTCTCTGGTTTGCTTACATTCGCAAATGCCACTTCTTTTAAGGTGGAACTGTTTGAGGTGAAAAACACTGTTTAACTTGAAGTTTAACTTGAAGTCTGTAAGTTTTTATTTACTGTTTGAATTACCACAGAAACTCATTTGTAACTCAAGTTGTTTAGTTTTGTAGCACTTTCGTTAATGCAGTTAGCTGTCTCTCAGATTTGGAGCTATTTCCACCTTAAGGCATCTGAAACAGCAAAAAGAAGTCAATATTACCCAACAATGGAGTAGGAATAGAGCATTATAATTATCTTGGTTCATGCTTTTCAATGTTTGGAGGTCTATTCACTGTCTAAAATCCTCCAGATGCTGATTCTGACATCAGCAGAGAGTGAGAAATCTTAGCAGACCGGACCAATACTGGCTGTTTTTAACTCATTTACTGACACTGGAGCTTTGTAAACACATTACACTGGTTTCCAGTGTGCAAAAAGACTGGAGAGCTAGCAAACGGTGAGGAAACATCTTCTGAATTTTATAAAAATTGTTTTTTGTTTACAGTGTGAACATCAAGTTTACTTATATATATATATATATATATATATATATATATAATATTACAGGAGGTCCTCGGGTTACGTCAGTCCCGAGTTACGATGTTTCGTGGTTACGACACATCTCCCATTTACTGTATAAAGCCTTGTTTCGACTTAAGTGGTTTTGCGTCGTAATCGTCGTAACGTGAACTTCGTGTTTGGTGTGCGCGGCGGAAGAATACACGGTTACCCGGCTCGGGACCGAGGAGGATAGGTGTTAGGTTAGGATACCCAGTAAACATTTAGCCGTTGATTCAACGTTGAAATAACGTAATGACTGCTGTCTAATCAACGTTCTCTTAAGGTTGAAAATGAAAGTTGAAAAGACGTCCAAACACAGACATTGAAAGACGACTATTAGACGTATTTTGGACGTCCAAACACAGACATTGAAAGACGACTATTAGACGTATTTTGGACGTCCATTGACGTTATTAATTGGTCCCGAAATAAATTACTTGTATAAAACGCGTTTTGGACGTCCACTGACGTTATCGCTTGGTCACCACTTATCTAACTTATTAAGATGGAATTTGGACGTCCATTGACGTTTAAAATATGTCCTTGACGGACAGACTACTTTTAGACCCATTTTGAACGTCCAGGGACGTTACTTGTTTACTGGGTAAGTGCTTACAGTATGTTATTTACGTACAGTATGTACGTATGTTCCGACTTACACCGAAAATCAGTTTACGACGCGACGTAGGAACGGATCAACGTCGTAAGTCGAGGTCCCCCTGTATATATATATATCACCAATATTAAGAGTAACACCAATAGGCTCTCACTGTATGCCATGAAATTACCAGGTACAAGGTAAGTATATCTGTTACGGTGGTCAGCATAAATGTAAGTGTAGGGTAGTAGATAACTTCCTGCAGTGTTCAATTCCCTGCCCAGACAGGAGCACTGTGCTAGTCCTTGGCTACTGTTTCTGCCCACTGAGAGAAGGAAGGTCGAGGAGGGAAGGAAGACAGCCACAGATGAGGTTTTTACAGTGCATTTGGGAAGAATCTCAAACTGCCTTCAATCTGAAACAGCCTCTGAATGCTAAGGACATGTCCCAAAAAAAGTCACAAAAGACCCGGGTTTTGCTAGCACCCCACCCCCTCAGTCGCCTTCCCTTTCTTCCGCCGCCTCCTCTTTCTCTCTCTCCCTTCTTGTGATCCATATTTCAGAGCAGGGGGCTTTGTTAAAGCACTTCTTGTGACTGAAAGGAGCCGCGAGAGATGGCGGGTTGACGCAGAAAGCCGAGGTTGCCTCGCTCGGGGTCACGAAGCACGGAGAAAGACACGTGCTTCTTCAGCGGAGGCTTCTTTCATCTCAGCAGCACACAGCGGTTCAGAGCTGACAGTAGAACGACAGTAGAGCTACATGGTGTGAATACAGATCTCCCCCCTCCCAGGCCATTTTATCAGAAACCCCTACATTGCATTTCCTCTATGTGGCCACTTTGGATGTACATCCACTCTCTGAACCAAGGCAGTTAACCCCTGTGTGTGAGGAGTGTGCTGTGTTCTTCCTGTTCCCAGCAGTATAGGGTTCCATTCCCAACACACTACAGAAATAAGAGTCCTTGGACAAGACTCCTAATTCGGCATTGGCCTACCACTGTGCGAGGATGGAGACCAGTATCTACCTAATGGTGTGAAAGTACCATGCAGTGGATTGCAGCAGATTCCAGCTTCTGTTGTGTCGAGTTATTCCTACTTCGCTCAGTCCCATGGTGTTTCCAGTCGTCCAGGTTAAGCCGCGGTGAAGGAGCCGCGGTGAAGGAGCCGCAGGGTGGCAGCGAATGTCATACCTCAGCTGTTATTTTGGAGGGGATTCTTCTTGCTTCCTGCCTCGTGCTACCTGCATTATTTATCTCCTGCAACAGGATCCACGCTCATCGGCCGGCGCAGGTTTCATTTCTGACGCTGTTTCGGCCTTAGCTCCAGCAAACACAGCCCGGACACTGAGACGACACCTTTACCAAACACACCACAATCCCCGAACACTGCTCCACTGTGTGGCCAAAAGTTTGTAGACACCCACTAACCCCATGTATTTCTTTTTCATTTTAATTATTAGTATTTTTTTGTTTGTTTGTTTTCTTTTCTTTTTTCTCTTCCATGTCTTTTTTCTCTCATCTTGCTTTTTCTTTATACACTGTAAAAAATTTCTTGTAAATTTTACAGTAAAATCCTGGCAGCAAAGTTCCCAGCCATTTACCGTATTTTTACAGGAACACTACTGTATTTCAAATTTACAGCATTCATTCATTCATTCATTATCTGTAACCCTTATCCAGTTCAGGGTCGCGGTGGGTCCAGAGTCTACATGGAATCATTGGGCACAAGGCAGGAATACACCCTGGAGGGGGCGCCAGTCCTTCACAGGGCAACACACACACTCACACCTACAGACAGTTTTGAGTCGCCAATCAACCTACCACCATGTGTTTTTGGACTGCGGGAGGAAACCGGAGCAACCGGAGGAAACCCACGCAGACACAGGGAGAACACACCACACTCCTCACAGTCACCTGGAGGAAACCCACGCAGACACAGGGAGAACACACCACACTCTTCACAGACAGTCACCCAGAGGACACCCACCCAGACACAGGGAGAACACACCACACTCCTCACAGACAGTCACCCAGAGGACACCCACCCAGACACAGGGAGAACACACCACACTCCTCACAGACAGTCACCCGGAGTGGGAATCGAACCCACAACCTCCAAGTCCCCTGGACTGTGACACTAACCTGCTGCACCACCGTGCTGCCCTCATTTACAGCATATTACTGTAATTTAATAATACAATAATTTACTGTACTGTGATTTACAGTAAAATACTGTATCACTGTATTTTTACAGTGTATTATCACCATACTCTCTCTCTCTCTTTCTTATTTCTTAACATCTTTCTGTATTCTCACTGTTTTCTTCTCATTTTCACTTTGTTTATACTCTTCCATGACTTTGTCTCTCTCTCTTCTCGGTTTCTATTTGTTTATTCTCTCTTTTTCCTGTTGTTAATTTCTCTAGGTTTATATTTCTCTTCCCTCTCTCTCTCTCTCTCTCTCTCTCTCTCTCTCTCTCTCTCTCTCTCTCGTGCTCTGCTGCTCTCTAAACAGCAGGGTGTTGCAGTCTAACTAAATTCCATATGAAAAGCTTGAGTGAGCGAGAGACAGGGAAAGAGTCCAGTTCGGGGTTTTATTAAACAACACGTGACGGCGCGGCTGTGGTTTGATTGGAACGTATTTGTTGGAGAAAAAGAATCAGAACATCTCTGACTTTCTGTGCGTTAGATTTTCACACTGATGGACATTATTTTCGATTCTGGAATTTTCCATCAATAACTGGTTTTGGATCTTGGAGGATGGTGTTTTATTGACATATGCAAATAGAGTAGAGGAACCCAGCTCTGAAAACATGATCCCAGCTTAAAGGAGCGATTCCCTGTGGAAATGTCTGAGATACTTCAGCAGCAGCGCTGTTAAAACCAGCAGAGCTCAGATTCAGCTTTTACAAAGCAGGGCATGGCTCCGCGCTGTTGTTGCAGTTACTTTGAAACGTAAACACAGTCAATACTACGAGAACAAATACTACATTTCTACGTAAAGAAGCATGTTAGGTTCGTATTAGAGGGGCACAGGTTTTGTGTCCCATAATGTGATATTTACCTGTACCACACACACACACACACTCACAAAAAATGTTCACATAGATGTCCCCACTGTGCTAAATAAAGCACATGCTAACAAACCATCATCACCTCCGAAACAAACAAAAAAAAGAGAAGTGTATTCCCACCACTGACGTCCCCACTCCACCCAAAGTCGGGAAGTGTGTTTGATGAAGGTACAAACAAAGACTCCAGGGTTTCTTCACAGACGCTTTCACGCCTTTGTTTGTAGGACAGCTATTTAGCACAATACCCCAAAGAAAGGAGGAGCTTCAGACCCTGGTGTTCAGGGAGGGATATGAGGAAAAGAAAAGGAAAAAAAAAAAACTGCGAAATATGAGCCTGGCACGAAAAATGATGGAACATGTTTGTTTGGCCCCTCAGCTGCGGCGGTGTTTAAACTCACTCACTCGCCTTTCATCTATTTACAGCTGTCTTCTCTATCCATCTCTCTCTCTCTCTACAGATCCATAATGGAAAAGCTCCAAATACATTTTTCACTGATAGTCACACATCTGTCATAGACACACTTTAGATTCAGTGTTTTCAGTGAAACTCTGAGAACAATGTGTTTTCTTCCCGTTCTCAACAGTGTGAGGTTCTTTTTGAGGTGATTAGGTTTGAGACCATCTACCTGCTTAAGGAACTGGTTAATGGGTGCTTCCCATTCATTCATTCATTCATTCATCTTCTGTAACTACTTCATTCTCTTCAGATGTCACAGTGGGTCCAGATCCTACTAGGAATCACTGGGTGCAAGGCAGGGACACACTCAGGACAGGGCAGCAGTCCGCCATAGGGCATCACACACACCCAGTCACTCACACACTCACCCAGTCACTCACACACTCACACCTGTGCACAGCTTCACACACACACACCTATGGACAGCTTCACACACTCACCCAGTCACTCACACACTTACCCTGTCACTCACACACTCACACCTGTGGACAGTTTCACACACTCACACCTGTGCACAGCTTCACACACTCACACCCGTGGACAGCTTCACACACTCACCCAGTCACTCACACACTTACCCTGTCACTCACACACTCACACCTGTGGTCAGTGTCACACACTCACCATGTCACTCACACACTCACCCAGTCACTCACACACACACACCTGTGGACACATTCATACACTGACCCAGTCACTCACACACACTCACACCTGTGGACAGCTTCACACACTCACCCAGTCACTCACACACTTACCCTGTCACTCACACACTCACACCTGTGGACAGTTTCACACACTCACCCAGTCACTCGCACACTCACACCTGTGGACAGTTTCACACACTCACCCAGTCACTCGCACACTCACACCTGTGGACAGTTTCACACACTCACCCAGTCACTCACACACTCACACCTGTGGACAGTTTCACACACTCACCCTGTCACTCACACACTCACACCTGTGGACAGTTTCACACACTCACCCAGTCACTCACACACTCACACATGTGGACAGTTTCACACACTCACCCAGTCACTCATACACTCACACATGTGGACAGTTTCACACACTCACCCAGTCACTCACACACACTCACACTTGTGGACAGTGTCACACACTCACACCTATGGACACATTCACACACTGACCCAGTCACTCACACACACTCACACCTGTGGAGAGTTTCACACACTCACCCAGTCACTCACACACTCACACCTGTGGACAGTTTCACACACTCACCCAGTCACTCACACACACTCACACCTGTGGACAGTGTCACAAACTCACCATGTCACTCACACACTCACCCAGTCACTCACACACTCACACCTGTGGACACATTCATACACTGACCCAGTCACTCACACACACTCACACCTGTGGACAGTGTCACACACTCACCATGTCACTCACACACTCACCCAGTCACTCACACACACTCACACCTGTGGACAGTGTCACACACTCACCATGTCACTCACACACACTCACACCTGTGGACAGTTTCACACACTCACCCAGTCACTCACACACTCACACCTGTGGACACATTCACACACTGACCCAGTCACTCACACACTCACACCTGTGGATAGTGTCACACACTCACCATGTCACTCACACACTCACCGAGTCACTCACACACTCACACCCATGGACAGTATCACACACTCACCCAGTCACTCACACCTGTGGACAGTTTCACACACTCACCCAGTCACTCACACACTCACACCTGTGTACAGTATCACACACTCACCCAGTCACTCACACACTCACCCTGTCACTCACACCTGTAGATAGTGTCACACACTCATCCTTTCAATCACACCTGTGGACACATTCACACACTGACCCAGTCACTCACACACACTCACCCAGTCACTCACACACTCACACCTGTGGACACATTCATACACTGACCCAGTCACTCACACACACTCACACCTGTGGACAGTGTCACACACTCACCATGTCACTCACACACTCACCCAGTCACTCACACCTGTGGACAGTTTCACACACTCACCCAGTCACTCACACACACTCACACCTGTGGACAGTGTCACACACTCACCCAGTCACTCACACACTCACACCTGTGGACACATTCACACACTGACCCAGTCACTCACACACTCACCATGTCACTCACACACTCACCGAGTCACTTACACACTCACACCTGTGGACAGTATCACACACTCACCCAGTCACTCACACACTCACACCTGTGGACAGTTTCACACACTCACCCAGTCACTCACACACTCACACCTGTGGACAGTGTCACACACTCACCATGTCACTCACACACTCACCCAGTCACTCACACACTCACACCTGTGGACACATTCATACACTGACCCAGTCACTCACACACACTCACACCTGTGGACAGTTTCACACACTCACCATGTCACTCACACACTCACCCAGTCACTCACACCTGTGGACAGTTTAACACACTCACCATGTCACTCACACACACTCACACCTGTGGACAGTTTCACACACTCACCCAGTCACTCACACACTCACACCTGTGGACAGTTTCACACACTCACCATGTCACTCACACACACTCACACCTGTGGACAGTTTCACACACTCACCCAGTCACTCACACACTCACACCTGTGGACACATTCACACACTGACCCAGTCACTCGCACACTCACACCTGTGGATAGTGTCACACACTCACCATGTCACTCACACACTCACCCAGTCACTCACACACTCACACCTGTGGACAGTATCACACACTCACCCAGTCACTCACACACTCACACCTGTGGACAGTTTCACACACTCACCCAGTCACTCACACACTCACACCTGTGTACAGTATCACACACTCACCCAGTCACTCACACACTCACCCTGTCACTCACACCTGTAGATAGTGTCACACACTCATCCTTTCAATCACACCTGTGGACACATTCACACACTGACCCAGTCACTCACACACACTCACCCAGTCACTCACACACTCAAAACTGTGGACAGTATCACACACTCACCCAGTCACTCACACACACTCACACCTGTGGACAGTTTCACACACTCACCCAGTCACTCACACACTCACACCTGTGGACAGTATCACACACTCACCCAGTCACTCACACACACTCACACCTGTGGACAGTTTCACACACTCACCCTGTCACTCACACACTCACACCTGTGGACACATTCACACACTCACCCAGTCCCTCACACACTCACCCTGTTACTCACACACTCACACCTGTGGACAGTTTCACACACTCAGCCAGTCACTCACACACTCACACCTGTGGACAGTGTCACACACTCACCCAGTCACTCACACACTCACACCTGTGGACAGTGTCACACACTCACCCAGTCACTCACACACTCACACCTGTGGACAGTGTCACACATTCACCCAGTCACTAACACACTCACACCTGTGGACACATTCACACACTCACCCAGTCACTCACACACTCACACCTGTGGACAGTGTCACACACTCACCCAGTCACTAACACACTCACACCTGTGGACAGTGTCACACACTCACCCAGTCACTAACACACTCACACCTGTGGACACATTCACACACTCACCCAGTCACTCACACACACTCACACCTGAGGACAGTGTCACACACACACCCAGTCACTCACACACTCACCCTGTCACTCACACACTCACACCTGTGGATACATTCACACACTTAGCATAGAGAAGCTCATGTTTTTGATGATGGCAGTAATAGCTCTCCATAAACATCTCCATCTTCCCCGCTCTCCGCTGTAGCATCATGGTCTGATGTTGTTGCCTGGGCATTGAGGCTAAATATAGGTGATGTGTTGCTCGTTATGGTTGAGCCAACTGTGTTTTAGCTGTACACACACACACACACACACACACACACACAAAACAAAAACAAAAAGAAACACAAGCGAGGGTCTATATTCCACCCATGTGAAAACACACTCTCACACTGCCAGATTCAGAGCTGTTCATGGTGCAGTGAACCCTGTAAAAGCACTCAGGCAGCAAGACAGACACCCATGTGCTTTTCAGGACCCCGGCCAGTATCGAGTCCATTTTAAACTGAAGTTCGTGGGCTCGGCCAATAATGACACAGATGCCCATGTGCTGTCCAGGACCCCGGGTCCATTCAGAACGCAGAGGAGTAGAGAAGTGCTTCTGTAGTAGTGGGGGGTGTGGGTGGAGGTGAGGGTGATGAGGGGAGGGAGTTGCCATGGTTACTGCTGGCAGCAGATGCGTCCAGAGACTCTCAAGGCTGACTGTTGCTTGAATGCTCGCTGACCTTCTCTGAAAGGATAGTCACCGTCCATCGATGGAATGCACTGCAGCTTCTGGAAGGTCAGCCAAGCAAAACCTTCCCAAACATTTTCCTCTGAAGTACAAGGACGTTCAGCAGGCTACTGATGTCTTATGTCAGTCTGCAGCCAGTGTTATGATCATTTTAGGTATTTCTTTAGGAATTAGTGTTCTCATCCTTCGGAAAAAAAGCCTGGTCTCTAATGGCGCTTTTCCATTGCATGGTGCCTACTCTATTCAGCTCTACTCTGCCTTATTGTTTTTCCATTAGGCAAATTTGGTACCGGGCCCCAGGAACAGCGTACTGTTTAGCTCCTACTCACTTGCAGTTAGGGACTAAACGTGGTGTGTAAACCTTGCTGAGAGCCACAGACTTGTCAATCATGAGAGATCTAGCCATTTATAAAATCTCAAAACTACAGCAGAGATCACTTTTTTTTATCCAACTCACAACAGCAGCTCATAAAATAACACTGTGGTCTTTTGAAGAGGTTCAAGTGCTTTTTGGATTAGTGGCCAACGAGAAAATCCTATGTGAGCTGGACAGTGCAACAAGGAACAAAACAGAACGGATCTGTCTGAACTGATGGGGAGAGCTGTGTTCACTCCCAAAGAACAACAGCAACATGCAAAGACAGAATGCCCCAAAGACTCAGAATAAACAGTGCCTAATGTTACTGCTGCTGTTGTTGCGGTATCAAAGGCCTGTGGTTACCATTAGAGACTGTGTTTTACAAAGTCACAGACTACATTTCGGGGAGGAGCCATGACAGTGGAAAATGAATCCAGTATCAGAGGCCAAAAGTGTGTAGAGCCAAGTATAGTTGAGTGGAATACACTGTAAAAAAATTGCTGTAAATTTACAGCGAGTCTGCTACAGTATTTTACTGTAAATCACAGTATTTACAGTAAATTATTGTATTATTCAATTACAGTAATATGCTGTAAATTTGAAATACAGTAGTGTTCCTGTAAAAATACAGTAAATGGCTGGGAACTCTGCTGCCACTATTTTACTGTAAAATTTACAAGAAATGTTTTACAGTGTAGGTCCCATGCACTATGGAATATGTACTTCTGATGCCGACACTTGCTACAAAGAGCAGGTACCATGTGAAAAAAGTGCCAGCATTGTATTTGTTACTTTCCTGGCACGCTCTGTCTCTAGATATTGCACAGATTACAAAACATACTACTACACCACTACATTTTGTATTGTATAGTGTAGAGAAGATCTCTGTGATCCAACCCAGTGTAATTACAGAGTGATACAGACACAAACATGAGTATAAATGTTCACCGTGGTATAGGGCATTATGCTAGAAGCGCAGGCTACGGTCCAAACAGAAGCATAAATCTGCCTTGACCCTACTCTAAACATAACCCTAACTGTAACCCTACACATAACACTCATTCAAACATAACTTTGTACAAACCCTAACTTTAGAAGCAGCTGGAATTGTCTCGTTTGTAAAATTCACCCTCAACAGTTTACAACACTGTTTCTGTAACACTTTTTCATGTACATGCCAGAGAGTGAGCTTGGATTAACCCAAACAGCGCCCCCAGTGGCTGGGAGCTTGCTTAGTGAATGTAAAATGGTATTCACGGTATATGTACTACTGTTGAAGATGCTGTTGCTTTCATATTTCTCAGAGGGAGCATGTGCCAGCCTCCCCCTTCCAGCGCGGTGTCTTTGTGCGTTTGCGAGGAGGACTAATTTGGGATGGCATTAGCAGTGACTAAACTGGGTTTAAAAAAAGGAGTGGAATTTCCTTTGAATGCACATGGAGCTGCACAGATGAGAGTTCTGCTGATTGGAAAGCGCTTCTAGCGTGGAGTAAATGGCAGTGGCAAACTCACACCAACAAAGGCGCTTGTTCCGGTTGCAGTAATGAAGCTGGCTGTGGAGGCTGGAGTATGGGTGGAGATGAAAGAGGAGGGCGGATGAACTAAGTGGAGATGCAGGGAGGACGCATGGGCTAATTACCTTTCCCTGGAATCAAGGCTTTGAACTGTCATTGAAGTCTAGACATTTATGTTACCTATCCCCCTCTCAAAAATGTACTGTGACAATGCCTTCGCTGCTAGATCTAAAACAACACACACACACACACACACATGTGGTACACAGTAGTACATAGCACAAATAGGGCCAGGCAAGGGGGCTGTGCTAGATTTGGGGAGATATTCTCTGTCTTTCTCTATCTATTTCTCTCTCTCTCTCTCTCTCTCTCTCTCTCTCTCTCTCTCTCTCTCTCTCTCTCTCTCTCTCTCTCTCTCTTTCCAAAATCCTAAGCCCTGTGATAGTTTCATGCCTCCTCCCCTTTAGCCCCCAACCCCTTGAGAGTGTATGTAGTGAGCCAGATGTAATCTGACATGATTAAACAATTCAGCCTTGAACTGAGCCAAATCTAGGAATTGGTGTGTGTGTGTGTGTGTGTGTGTGTGTGTGTGTGTGTGAGGTGTCTGTGGTTAGACATGTACAATAAGAATGGATATATGTCCAAGAGAAGCACAGAACAAAAAGCAACGACCCGACAGGAGCTTCATTCTCCCCTGTTGCTAGGTTGGACCAGTACTATGCTAAACGTAATAAAACTAAATAAACAATGTGCTTCAGAGGATACAGTTCCATGCTCCTCAGCCTCAACTGGGGGGTCTTTATACCCTTTCAGGCAGTGCTAGGTATTAAGCATGGTGATGTGTATTGACACAACAACAGCAAACACATCTTCACAGCACGGCTGTGGTTTGTTGCTAATCGTAGTGTGGAGCAATGGCGGTTAGAATAGCGAGTTCTTGTCATCGTTGTTGTCGTTTGATTTTGTCAGCTCGCCTCTCTACGGGAGTCCAAGGTCTCGGTTGCAGCTTTTTGGGACGTGTCCTAAAGCGAGGACGGAAATACACACACGCCCGCTCGGCCGTGCCTGTCTCTGGCATCTGCGAAATGTTCACGTTCTCGGAATTATTTACTCTGACTACGCCTCGCAGCTCCCGCTAAATATAGGTCACCGCTCGGAGGAGTGTACGCATCACAGGCAGCGGATTACTCATACCTGAGCGGGAAAGAAACATGACAGGACGGACGCTTTGTGTGGATTCCGAGGATGTGGAGGCACTTTGCCTGAATAATTAATGCTCCCTCTTGGTCTGTTG
The DNA here is from genome assembly GCF_029633855.1 of Hoplias malabaricus. Taxonomy (NCBI): domain Eukaryota; kingdom Metazoa; phylum Chordata; class Actinopteri; order Characiformes; family Erythrinidae; genus Hoplias; species Hoplias malabaricus. The sequence goes on from NC_089818.1 coordinate 20,408,187, forward strand.
ATCATGGCACCCATGAGTTAGGGGGAAGGAACATGTGGGAACATTTCCTGGAGGATGATCAAGTCCCAAACGTTTTGGTAAATAAGAAAAAAGCTGGAGAACCCGTGCCACTTCTGCTTAGCTGTGAGATTCGCTTGGAAATAAGAGACTCTGCTGTGGTAAAAATAACGGAAAGAGAGAGAGAGAGAGAGAGAGAGAGATAGAGAGAGAGAGAGAGAGAGATGCACTGTAGCAATGATCACCCTATGAGGGAACGTACCTTTAGCTCTCAGAGGTTGACAGAGCTTGAGTTTGAAGTGATTCTTCAGGGATCATACACTGAGCAGCTATAGGCAGCTTGCTCAATGCCAAATGTTGGCATGACAGAGCATGATTCAGTACCACTGGGGTGTGTTTGGCCTAATCCCATTTCTTATTTTTCCCTCTAACCCTTGTTTTTGAGTGTCACCTTACCTCATAGGACTGTCTTAGAAGCTGTAGTCGTTAAAACGATCCCATGAAATATGGAACAAACCTTCAAGAGCCTGATAGCTCTGTGCCAGTCTGCAGTGATATCAGAGGAGCATTAAACAATCATATATCATCAGCAACTGTGATATTCCACAGCTTTTTGGTCAAACCTTCCAGTTCCACATTAAATGTTGCAATATGTTCATACGCCAGGGTATTATTGCCTCAGCATTTAAGGTGGACCTGGAAATGTACTAGACAAGCTAAATACAAAAAATCATCATACTGCTACCAATGCTTTATACTCACTACATAGGTTTATGTTACAGTGGAACCTCTACTAACGAACGCCTCTACTAACAAACTTTCCAAAATACAAACCGGGCATTTGAATATTTTTTGCCTCCACCAATGAACCACGACTCTAGAAATGAACCCGAGCCTCTGCCGAGCCGGCGGCTGGAAATGGCCACTGACCCCAATAGGTGAGTCTCCCAGCGCCCAGACTTGAGTGAGCTTTTAAGATTAGCACATTGTAGCTTTAGCAATTTAGCATTAGTGTAAATAGCAGACATCAAAATTCGTTTTTCAAAATTGTTATTCCACCCACCCCCCACCTCCCGTCATACAGCCAGTGCCTGTGTTACTCCTCCAGCCAGTCGTCACGTCTTCAAGGTAGCGATGTGTAACCACTTAAAACTTTATTTCTTTTTTATTACTGTTACCACTGTATTTCTCTTTTATTTTTAGTAACGCTACATGTATTTTTTTACTAATTTGAGAGTGTTGTAAACATATATCAGTTCAAAAAGGGTGACTCTCGGGGCGGGGGCTGGAACACATTAATTGCTTTTCCATTATTTTAAATGGGGAAAATTGACTCGAGAAACGAACTTTTCCACTTACGAACCGGGTCACGGACCGGATCACGTTCGTAGGTAGAGGCTCCACTGTACTTTGAAATTACTTTACACTAAGATAATACAATGGTTGTCTTTAGTTGCTTGGGTAGCCATTTTGTAGGTGATTCCCAGGCTCTCTCAAAAATGTCTCATAACTCTCAGTTTGGAGTGTGTCTCTGAAAAATCTCTGCTCTAAGGGCAATGTGGACCTAACCCTATCCATCTATCCCAACAAGCACTGAGACAGTCTACCCCTGAGCAAAATGGAGGCGTAGGGTTAAGTGGTAAGGCAAAGGGAGAGATGGGATTTGGTCTTGGAGTGTCTTTATACAACGTGACTACCTGATCATTAATGATCTTCTGGTTTAATGGCGTCAAGTCGTCACGAGAGTGTTCCAACAGCTAGAGTAAGGACTTCCTAGAAGAGTAGAGTCTTTTAAGACTGATACTTTTCATTTCACAGAAAAAAGTGTCCAATTTTATCCATATTTTTACTTTACATAACTTTACTACAAACGCCTATGGACCTGTATTCATTCAGACACTTTCTTAAAAACACCTACCTTCTACTACACCTTCATGACCTACCATAGTTTACCTCTGCCTACCTTGTAGCTCCACTATATGGGTGTAGAAGCACAGACTCTAGCCTCTCTGCCCAATTTACCAAGGAGCTGGACTTCTAACTCAGGTGTTGCTAACATTTTAGTCAAAGAACGTATGGCGTAGTGCCATCATTGACCTTCAGAGTACAGGACTTTGTAGAGATCTGCTCTACGCCTGAGTCTAGAGAGAGTTTCTTCCCTGTAGAGGCCTGCACAAGCACTCCCCCAGCAGTGCTCTGCTCCCAGCCCAATGCCAACAGCTGCTGCTGTTCAATTTACACATCCCACGTGTGGTGAGATCACACTCGAGTTTACGAAGGAGCCTTCCGCCTCAGCGTGAAGATTATTGCAAGTCTAAGATTAGACGTGTGCTTTAAAAATAATGCCTTCTTCTCCCTGATGGTCGGGGCTGGTTAAATAAAAGAGAGATCGGGTAAATGAACTGACGAAAGCCACCATTGTTCTCTGAGGAGGAAGGACATGTTCTGCTCTCAGAGCTCATGAGCAAGTTCAGAGAGAGAGAGAGAGAGAGAGACTATACGTCTCAGTAGTGAAATGCATATGCCTATATATGCCACGTGACCATTGCTAATTGGGTTTATTGTTCGCTCCCTGCAGGATCCTGGGGAACTGAGCCTTAATTATCTTAGTTTTGCAGCTAATGTAAATGAGGCAAGAGTATACCTTTGCTATTAGCTGCTTTTTCTCTGCTTCGTCCTCTATTTCTACCCCCTGAATCCATCCCTCTTGTCCTTTCTCTTTCTCTCTTTCTTCTTCTTCATCCTCATCCCTCTCTCAGAGGCTTTGTTTGAAGGGGCAGATGGTACAGTGCACTCCATTAACGTGGGAACAATGGCATCTAACACTGATTTATGCAGTGAACTCAAGCTCATATTCATCTTGTTTCTTAGACGTTTCTTTAAACTCCTGGATCCTTTGTATGAGCTCATGCTTATCGTGGTACCAACTGGGTGAGGGTGGGATGCCCTGTGATGGATGGGTGCCCTTTCCAGGTTTCTGCCTTGTGTCCAAAGATTCCAAGCAGGCCCCAGACCCAGTGCGATCCTCATCCAGATGAATCAATATCATGGTATCTACTTTATTAGAGACACTGCTTTGGCCATTGAGTGGTACAGCTGTCTAAGTGTTGGCCCTTAATTGCGTTATACATCACACTATTACAACAGAACTTGGCAGTTAGTGTTCTCCTCCAAGAGTGCTGAGCTGCCCAGTGGTGCTGTATTTAGCAGCAGTTTGAAGAGACTGTATCTGCTGCTGGTATCAAGTCTTGGAGGAAGCCCTCACAGGTTATTAGCAGTGTAGAGTGCTAATAGAGTGACAAATCATATGTAAATGTGTTCATGGTTGTGACATCAAGTCAGTTGCCATAAAATCCTAGGACATTTCACAGCAGGGGGGGTTATGACATGTCCCAATTTTAGTATAAATAATAAATAAATAAAAATATATAACAGATGTAACCTAATGGATACTAGAGGTGGGCGATATGGCCCTAAAAACAATATCACAATATTTTAGGTTATTTTGGCCATAACAAAATTACAAAACACAAAAAAATACTTTTATCAATTTTGAAAACACACTTTTTAAACAAAATAAATGTTATATTAATATTAAATATAATAAATGAAATATATTCAACAATCATTCATTATCTGTAACCCTTATCCAGTTCAGGGTCGCGGTGGGTCCAGAGCCTACCTGGAATCATTGGGCGCAAGGGGGGAATACACCCTGGAGGGGGCGCCAGTCCTTCACAGGGCAACACACACACATTCACTTACATCTACAGACACTTTTTGAGTCACCAATCCACCTACCAACATGTGTATTTGGACTGCGGGAGGAAACCGGAGTACCCGGAGGAAACCCACACAGACACAGGGAGAACACACCACACTCCTCACAGACAGTCACCCGGAGGAAACCCACGCAGACACAGGGAGAACACACCACACTCCTCACAGACAGTCACCCGGAGGAAACCCACGCAGACACAGGGAGAACACACCACACTCCTCACAGACAGTCACCCGAAGGAAACCCACGCAGACACAGGGAGAACACACCACACTCCTCACAGACAGTCACCTGGAGGAAACCCACGCAGACACAGGGAGAACACACCACACTCCTCACAGACAGTCACCCGGAGGAAACCCACGCAGACACAGAGAGGACACACCACACTCCTCACAGACAGTCACCCGGAGGAAACCCACGCAGACACAGGGAGAACACACCACACTCCTCACAGACAGTCACCCGGAGGAAACCCACACAGACACAGGGAGAACACACCACACTCCTCACAGACAGTCACCCGGAGGAAACCCACGCAGACACAGGGAGAACACACCACACTCCTCACAGATAGTCACCCGGAGGAAACCCACACAGACACAGGGAGAACACACCACACTCCTCACAGACAGTCACCCGGAGGAAACCCACACAGACACAGGGAGAACACACCACACTCCTCACAGACTGTCACCCGAAGGAAACCCACGCAGACACAGGGAGAACACACCACACTCCTCACAGACAGTCACCCGGAGGAAACCCACACAGACACAGGGAGAACACACCACACTCCTCACAGACAGTCACCCGAAGGAAACCCACGCAGACACAGGGAGAACACACCACACTCCTCACAGACAGTCACCCGGAGGAAACCCACGCAGACACAGGGAGAACACACCACACTCCTCACAGACAGTCACCCGGAGGAAACCCACGCAGACACAGGGAGAACACACCAACTCCTCTATATTCAACATACATTCACATAATTAATTAGTTTTATTTTACTACAAATGTAGCAGTTTCAAAGATTAAGTAGCAACAAAAATATCTGTAAATATCTGCTTATTTTGTTATAGGCTTCTTTCATTTCTTACATAAAACCATGGTTTATTTTACATCTGATGTTTTGTAACAAAACCACCTCCACACGACTGAAGTCACTCCCCTTTTTTCGGAGCAAACTCCTCAGCCTCAGAGCCACTTTCCACTGTATTTCACTGAACCTAAATGACTCATGTAAAGAAGGTACGCCACACTATGGGAAACTGCATGAATTCATTATATAAAGTCAGAATATACCTGTGATACACTGTGGCACAGCCCTAATGGATACTACACTTTACTAAAATGTAACTCAACAATATGTCGGCATTTTTCCTTCTGAAATACATTTGTAGCATAGGTCAATAACCAGCAACAAAACATCTCATAGAGAGTTGAAATCAGACTTAACTGTGATACTTAGTTGAGAAGGGTGTGCATGTGTTGGAGTGGGAAGTCTATTTGCATCTGTGTGTGTGTGTGTGTGTGTGTGTGTGTGTGTGTATATGTGTGTGTGTGTGTGTGTGTGTGAGGTTTACACCAAGCCCACCGGGACCACTGATTTTCAATTTGCTCCCCATTAGGGATCAAGCCCATCAGGCCCAAAAGAGAGTGTTAGAAATGCTCATTAGCGTGTCCCTCGTCTCTCCACCCTCATCTCCACTTCTCCCGACATTCTTCCTTTTGTTCTTTACCTCTTTCATTTACAAATTGATGTGGATGAGCCACGCAGCCAATGTTTAGCATCACGATAATGAGTCACAAATTAAACGTGATAGGGTGATAGAGGGCCTAATGCATTGTTGTCATAGAAACGCTCGGTAAAATGCTATTTGCCGCCGCCCTGCCGCCGAGCTGCCAATCAAACGCCGGCTTCCTCGGGCCGATTTGCATGTGGGCAATGGGGCCTGGAGAGATGCAGACAATACAAATATGAGTGTTGTCACAAATTTGAGTATTTCTGCCAGAGACATTTGCAGTGGACTATGACAACAACAGCCATATCGATTTCATGGGTTATATCTGGAATTCCTGCATGGGGTGAGGAGGCAGGATGCACATGCAGAGTAGCTACACTGGGGTTAAGCTGAAAATCATTGCCAGGAGCGGCAGGGGTCAAGTCATGGACAGTCACAAGTAGGGCAGGGAAATCCATAATCGCAAAAACAAAGAAACAAGGCAAGGGTCAGCAACAAGGAAACCCACGCAGACACAGGGAGAACACACCACTCTCCTCACAGACAGTCACCCGGAGGAAACCCACACAGACACAGGGAGAACACACCACTCTCCTCACAGACAGTCACCCGGAGGAAACCCACGCAGACACAGGGAGAACACACCAACTCCTCACAGACAGTCACCCGGAGGAAACCTACGCAGACACAGGGAGAACACACCACACTCCTCACAGACAGTCACCCAGAGGAAACCCATGCAGACACAGGGAGAACACACCACACTCCTCACAGACTGTGACCCCAAGGCAGGGATCAAACCCAGGGCCCCAGGATCCTGGAGCTGTGTGGCAATGATTGTAATGATTATTAATTTAATTAAATTATAACATTATTATTTATGGTTAAATGAAAGCTGTGGAGAGATAATTAGATTTGCTTTAACAAATTAACATGCTTATTTACATACGCTGTCCTTTAGAGCATCAAGGCTGAAGCTCGAGCGTGACCTACTCCACGGCCACTGCTGTGGACACCTGCTCGTCCAACATTTCATCTGGAGGCTATCATTAAAGACCTTCTGCCCCTCTAGTCTTCGGAAAAGGCTTTAGAATAGATGCTGGAACACTGCGGTGAGGATCTGATTGTATTCCTCCATTCTATCACCCAATGCCAGGGGTTTAAAAACCCATCTAGACGCTAGTTGGTGTTGAGGATGGAGTCCAGAGTGGAGTCCAGGGGCCGAGTCGGAGGGTGAGGTGCTGGTTGCTGGACAGATGGTGGACATTGTTAGTTTTGCTAGTAACCTGATGAAGTGTAACTGAATCTTTTCTTTCCTCACTCAGGAGTCAACCAAAGCATGGGAATCAGCAGTGTGTGTGTGTGTGTGTGTGTGTGTGTGGGTGTGTGTATCCTGCTGAGTGGAGCAAAAGAGGATTTTTCATGGTCACAGAGCACATTCATATTATTTTGGATATAATTAGCCAAAATTTGTTCCGCTTTGATGCTTTCCAGCGAGTTCAGGGCAAAGAAATAAGAGTCCATCAAGGGACATCAAGTGTGTGTGTGTGTGTGTGTGTGTGTGTGTGTGTGTGTGCGTGTGTATATAAGGTTGTACTCATCCACAGAAATAAAAGAGGCTCTAATTTGGGCCTGGATTAGATGTTCCCTTAGTTATATTTTATTCTGATCATCAGCTGAGAGAGAGAGAGAGAGAGAGAGAGAGAGAGAGAGAGAGAGAGAGAGAGAGAGAGAGAGAGAGAGAAATAAAGAGAGCGAGAGGAGAGAGAGGGAGAGAAATAGAGAGAGAGAGAGAAATAAAGAGAGAGGGAGAGAAATAGAGAGAGCGCGCGAGAGAGAAATAAAGAGAGAGAAAGAGAAATAGAGAGAGGGAAAGAAATAAAGAGAGAGAGAGAGAGTGTGAGAGAGAGAGAGAGAAATAAAGAGAGAGAGAAATAAGGAGAGAGAGAGAAAAAAAAATAAAGAGAGAGAGAAATAACATTAAAATAACCTTGTTTTTACATTCACATAGGTGCACTTTGGAGTTCTATAAGTTCAGAATGTAGTCCATCTGTTGTTCTGCATACTTTCTTAGCCCTGTTCCCTGGAGTGATGAGGCACCATTTAGTAACTTGCTGAGCTTGTAGTAGTATATGATGTCACAATCATATGGCTGAATGTCAACAAATCCTCACAGCAATGTTCCAAGCTTTGCTGTTACTCTGCAATGAGGACCAATATATGATTCAATAATCTTATCTTTAAGAGAACTGTTGGACGGACAGGTGTGGCCCTGTCATGTATTTTGCCACAGGTGTAATAATAATATAACTTAATGAGTTTCAAAGCTTTTTTTTTTCTTTTGAAAATTGAACATTTTTGTGAGATAACAAGAACACATTTCATCACCATAATGTTCTGTGTTGTTATCTTTAACCTTTTGCCAATTTTCAGGACCCTTTTATCTTTTGACGCGATGAAAGCATTAACCCGCTATCGCACTGCTTCAAATGTTCAGAGGCGTCCGTACGTCACACAAAACAATCGGAACACGCGACAGTGAGAAGGGGCTGTGTCTGGACTATACACCGGGCTCCAGAACTTCCCGACCAAGCGTCAGTAACGTTTCCTTGACTGACTTCACAACATGAGGACTGGTGTCATTAAGGAATTAAACTGGGTGCAATCCTTTGCTGTAAATTAATATTTTTCACTTTGATTTTCTTGGTTCAGTCGCTGCAAGTGTTTGTTGCAATCGGCATTAACATTTTCACCTGGTTCCAGAAGTTCATTATACAGCACTCCCTTCATCTCACATGATCTACATCATTTTTTTAATCACTTTTCATCACTAGCCACAGTTTTCCACAGGAAAGATCTCTGTTTGTTACAGATTCATAACACAACCATCCTGTAATAACACTGGAGTAACTGGAGGAATAATGTAGGAGTAAGGGATGGAGGTATATGCAGGAGGCTTTATTACAATAACTAAAAGGAAACTAGACAAAGGGACACTAAACACAAGGGCTAACCTATAAGCAGGGCTAAACAGTAAACAAAGCTAAACACTAAACAGTAAACAAAGCTAAACACTAAACATTAAACAAAGCTAAACACTAAACGTTAAACGCTAAACAAAGCTAAACACTAAACGTTAAACGCTAAACAAAGCTAAATACTAAACAAAGCTAAACGCTAAACAAAGCTAAACACTAAACAAAGCTAAACGCTAAACGTTAAACGCTAAACAAAGCTAAACACTAAACGTTAAACGCTAAACAAAGCTAAATACTAAACAAAGCTAAACACTAAACAAAGCTAAACACTAAACGTTAAACGCTAAACAAAGCTAAATATTAAACAAAGCTAAACACTAAACGTTAAACGCTAAACAAAGCTAAATACTAAACAAAGCTAAACACTAAACAAAGCTAAACGTTAAACAAAGCTAAACACTAAACAAAGCTAAACGCTAAACAAAGCTAAACACTAAACAAAGCTAAACACTAAACAAAGCTAAACAAAGCTAAACGCTAAACAAAGCTAAACGCTAAACAAAGCTAAACACTAAACTGTAAAATTAAAGAACATAATCTAAGTTTTGAAGGTGAAATTGGGCATATGAAATTAACAAGATTTTTAAAACTACAATGTACAGTTATGATCCCTAACTAAAGGTACAAATATGTACCCTTGACGCTCCCACCACAGTGACAGTTTTTCTAAAAGTGTACCATAAAATAACAAATGAGTGGAAGAACGTTTGAATTTTTAATTACAATTATACGTTACACAAAAACAAACCCTTTATAGCACAAATAATGTAAAGACTCACAATGGCTAACCCCTACCCCCTTGAGTTCCCTGCTCCCTGAGTGTGCTGTGATTTGCCAAGTGTAAGAGAGTGAGAGTGTGACTATCCCCCATAATTCAGTGGGGGGTAATTGGGGTGGTTACAGGCTGATGTATGTTTGCCAAGTGTGGCTCTTCTCTGTAATGAATGGGGGGATTGTGGTCTTCATTGATCCAGACGAAGCAGAGTGGGAAGGGTGAAGAGGCTGAGATTTATGGCCGTGTGTAGAACTTCAGCTAGACGAAGTCAGTCCTCAGAAGTCGAGCCATTTCTAGGGGAAGGCAACAGCACACTCACTCACTCAATCACATACTCACTCGTGTTTAGGAACTCCTCCACAATGGGGCGCTATTCACTGCTTCATATTCCCGAGAGCGTAGTCTCACGTCTCAGTGAACTCTTCAAGGTTCTTCTCATGCAAACTACCTTCACTTTCCCCATAAACAGCTTCAGATTGAGTTCAGGTCATAAACGATGTGTTAGCATTAGCATCTCCACAAGCCCCAGCCTCGGGGGCCCACGCTGCCTCTCTCATGGACACTTGATAATGTAAACTGATAAAGTCCAGACTTCAGTGAGCTGACCGCCGGTAGCCGCTAACAAATCCCGACCCTGTTTGATGTTTCTATAACTAGCCCATCAGCGCCCATCACCCACAGCCCATGACTCTACCTTTGAAGCGCTGCCATGTCCAAACGCTCATCAACGACGGCGAGAGGGGGGTCAGGCTAATGTTTAGAGAGAGATACAGTTCAAAGTGCGCCACAGGATGCAATGCAAAACAAATTATGAAGCAGGGCCGATGCTAGTTGGTAGGCGGCGGAATTACACCTCTTCTTTGGTTATTAAAGTGATGCGTGGCCTTCAAAGACCTAGTTACTGCTGAAAAGTTGAGGCGAGAGCTCGGATTTACATCGTTTTCCTCTCGGCCCAAGCGCAGACCCTCAGCCCAGATACGTGACGACTGCAGTTAGCGTTACATAGGCAATGCTTTTATTTTTTTTATACTGCAGAAAAATTAAAGTTGACCTATGTATTGTTTGACACTACTCTTCACGGCTCTACTTGGTTTTTATATTTTTGCTTTTCCATTAAGTAAATTTGGTATCTGCATCTGTACAATCTGCCCTGTGAAGGACTGGCGCCCCCTCCAGGGTGTATTCCCCGCCTTGCGCCCAATGATTCCAGGTAGGCTCTGGACCCACCGCGACCCTGAACTGGATAAGGGTTACAGATAATGAATGAATGAATGAATGAATGAATGAATCTGTACAATCTCCAGCTACAGCAGCTACAGACTCACAATGGCAGCCCGTAAAATTACACCACGTTCTTCAGAAGAATATCAAAGCTTATTGGCAGCTTACAAAGGACTCCAGTGAGAGCTGGATGGTGCAACAAGGAACAAAAAACTCCACTACTCTCTCTGAACTGGGGCATGGAAATGTGTTCAGTCTCAAAAAGCAACAGCAAAAGAGAATACACAATGTGTAAACAGTGCTTAAAGTTACGGCTGCCATTGTTGTGGTCCCAGGGACTAAAAAGCAAGTACAGTTGAGTAGAGTAGGTACCATGCAGTGGAAAAGTACCAATAAACACACACACAGACACATGTTGGTTTTTATATACTTGTGAGGACCTCCACTGAAATAATGATTACTGTAGATATTCAACACAACACCTCTAAGACTTACCTAAGACTGTTTTAGTTTTTCATATTAAAGTATCATCTCGGTGCTCCAGCTTCCTCTCACGGTCCAAAAACACACACTGGTAGGTGGACTGGCGTGAATGTGTGAGTGTGTTTCGTCCTGTGAAGGATGTGTTCCAGGGTGTGTTCCCGTCTTGCGCCCAGTGATTCCGGGGTAGGCTCCGGACCCACTGCGACCCTGAACTGGATAAACACTTACAGATAATGAATAAATGAATAATAAAGTAGCAGTTTTAGGTTTTTTTTTTTGAGGATACACACAGTCTCGTACTTGTGAATTGTGGGGACTTCCATTAATTTTGTGGGGATATAAGAACTGTTCACGTAACCCGAACCCTAACCCCAATTTTAAATCAAGTTTTCACCTTAAAACACGTGGATCTATCGAGTAAGAGTCTGGGTCTTTAGTGAGCAGCGCTCATAGACTGACGAAATTAATAATCAGGTCTAAATACAATATTTGTTTCCCCCTGTCACTTTCCTCCGTGATAGATGTGCACCGTGGTGGAGTGGAGAACGGAGCCGTGCCTCTGCTCTTTGTTCTGCGTCTGTCATTAATTGGGGAGGGGTCTGGGGAGTGGGTCTGTGGAGAAGGCTGGAGTAAATGAGCTATCAAATCCCCAGCACAGGCTCCAGCCCCGTAATTGGAGAAAAACATTTTTGAGATGGAACCAATTAAGCGTGTGCTTCTCAGCATCTGCCTTCCCGTCTCTACTCAGCACTTCTCGTCCCTCACAGGAAACGAGGGAGAGAGAGAGAGAGAGAGAGAGAGAGAGAGTGAGAGAGAGAGAGAGAGAGAGAGATTGACAGGGAGAGAAAAGAGAGAGAGGGAGAGAGAGATTGACAGGGAGAGAAGAGAGAGAGAGAGAAGAGGAGATGGAGAAGGACACAAAGGGATGGATAGAGAATGAGAGAGATGGAGAGAGAGAGTAAGGGAGGGCCCTGGAACAACAGAGAAGCACTTCACGGTCTCTTTTTTGTCTTTGTTGATCTCTCTTTCTAAAAACAAATGTGGAGATCTAGTTTAAAGAGCAGAGGCTACACTTCCCATCCCTCCTCACACTAATATCTCTGTGTGTATGTGTGTGTGTGTGTGTGTGTGAGAGAGAGAGAGAGAGAGAGAGAGAGAAGAAGGAGATTATGAGTTGTATCTAAATATGTAGTGAGTACGCCACACAGCATCGACACTTGTTTGGATTGTTGTTAACTAAGTTCCCATGGTAACGGCCCCCAGTGATGTTTCAAACAATGGTATGATACGATATTATATTATTAATATTATATTAATAAGTAGTGAATACACACAAATAAGAAGCGCTACAGTCACCTGCCCCTTGCCAAATAGTGAGTCCATCACTTTCAGTGTTAATCCTCAGAGTCCTCAGAGTTGTAGCCGTGTCAGATCTGATCTGAGCGAGAGAGAGAGAGAGAGAGAGAGAGAGAGAGAGAGAGAGTACGCTGGATGATCTGTTCTAAACCCCATGATCAGTTGAGAGTGAAGGGTGGGGCGGGGGCTATTACTGAGGCTTTGAAGCCTTTTGATGGTCTTTTAGTTCCTCGGGCCTCTTCTGTAGCTCCACGGTGAGGCAAACACACACGCTGGGGATGAAGGACTTTGACTTTGACCATCACACACACACACACAGCAGATGGCTGAAGGTCTGGACCAGAGATTAAGCTGTGGGACTTTTGTGATGTGCCTGCCTGGAATATACACTGATCAGCCAGAACATTAGGACCACCTCCTTGTTTCTACACTTACTTTTGGACTGTGGACTAGACATTCATTCGTTCATCTTCTGTAACCTCTTCATCCTCACATCACGGTTGTGGTGGGTCCAGAGACTACACACAATCATCGGGTGCAAGGGGAACCAGTAAATCACAGTGGGAAGGCTGAAGCATGGACATCCCTAGCAGTCAACACATAAACGGCCTCTGGGGCGTGTGTGTGGAGCAGGTTTTTATCACATTGTTGGGATTGGTCTTATCCCATGGTCCCCACAATGTAAATCATTATATTTTAAGGTGAAGACATGTTTTAAGGCTGGATTAAGATTAAACTTAGGGTTAAGCTTAGTCTTAAGTTAGTACTAAACTCACCCTTAGTGGAAAAGTTAATGGTAAGTCTCCACAAAATAATTGGATACCTGTGTAATGTCCCCACAATACATATATACAGGATTGTCTGTGTGTACACCAAGAACGTATCATATTGTAGGGACCAAAACCTGTCTACACACTCACATTTCGAAGACACGTGATCCTTGCAGGGAGCACAAGCAGGTCCCCGCAATGCAATGTAAATCATTACATTTTAAAGAAGAGCATACGTTTTGAGGCTGGGTTAAGGTTAGATCGATGTAATGTCCCCACAACTGACAAATACAAGATTTGTGTGTGTGCGCGCACAGCTATGTCCATGTAACCAGTGTTAGCAGATGTACTGTTGTTCGTTCTAACAATAGAACAAACCCACCCACCAATCAATAACTGTGTCTGCACAGGGTTTCCCAGGACCCCTCCTCCACCACAACACATTTTTTTGTCCCTTATGTGGGTCCCAGTTTTAAAAGTATGAGTGTGAATTTAGACCCGGCGTGGGCAAATGTTTGGTGACACTTACTCATCACAGACACCAGCCCAAATCCCCAAGATGGTACTGGATGGAGCTTCATCGCGCCAAATAACACAGTTCCACGGCTTAATAACTCAATCCAAGTGGGGTCTTATGCCCTCCAGCTGGTATCTGACACTGGGCACTATGACTTTGGGCTTATGTTTCTATTGCGTATGTGGGGGATGAGTGTTTATGGCATGGTATGGGACATTTTTCATAGGTTTCTCCATGTGTCTGAGTCATATCTGATGTTACGTCCATATACCCATGTCTTGGAAAGTTGATGGTGGAAGATAAAACACAGGATGTCTCCCATGGCTCTTGTCCTCCAGCACCACAGCCAGTCCTGGACGATATAGCCAACATTTCTATCACAATGTATTGTTTTAATTTGGTCGATACGATATAATAGTATTGTATGACATCATCATCATCATCAATCATAAACCACCGGCTTTGTCTGTATTAATGATTTTAAACTACACTGTAAAAATTGCTGTAAATTTACAGCAAGTCTGCTACAGTATTTTACTGTAAATCACAGTATTTACAGTAAATTATTGTATTATTCAATTACAGTAATATGCTGTAAATTTGAAATACAGTAGTGTTCCTGTAAAAATACGGTAAATGCCTGGGAACTCTGCTGCCAGTATTTTACTGTAAATCACAGTATTTACAGTAAATTATTGTATTATTCAATTACAGTAATATGTAAAAATGCCAGTATTTTACTGTAAAATTTACAAGAAATTTTTTACAGTGTAACTTTATGTATGTAACGTTATGTAAATGCAATGGTGCAATGCTAGAGCAGCTGCACATGAGCTTAAGGCCAAAATGCTCAATGCCAAGAGTCAGCAAGAAAGATATAAACCCCCTTAACACTGGGCTGTGCAAGAGGGTCTCTGCCTTTCCCCACGTTTTTGAATACATATTTCCAATGAGATGAGAAATATAGGGGAAGAAAGTGAGAGAGAAAAGAGGAAGGTGATGGGATGAAGACGCTACAGCGGAGGAGTGGGATGTTAAGCATGATCTCTTTTTGAATTGTGTGTATGAATATTTAATCCCCCCCCCCCCTCTCTATCTCTCTTTTACAGTAGTTTGATATGCCGCGTCGTGCTCCGGCATTTGGGATTCTGTTTTTAGTTTCTAGGACACAGAGAGGGGTGAGAGATTGCTCCGCCCCACTCCTCTCCCCACCCCCCTACCCCCCAACAACCCCAACCCCCACCCATTACAGCTCAACACCATCACCCCCCCCCACCCACCATGAATAAAAAAAAGCCTTTAATTAATTAATTACACTGAGAAACTTCAGTTACAGCTCTCTCGCCCACTCTCTCTCGCTCCCTCTCTTCCTTTTGAACTCTACTCTTAATCTGCTGAGCTAGCATCAGAATGCTGTCTTCTTCCTATATGCGACAATTCAAAAGTTTGGGATCTCACATTGAAGAAATTGCTGTAAA
>NC_089818.1:20425853-20433353 GCF_029633855.1 Hoplias malabaricus
GGTGCTGCTGGAGTTTTTAACGCCCTCGGTGTCACACACAAACTGTGCGGCAGCAGATGGGCTACTGTCCTGGACCTACAAGGTAGATGTATGGACAGTGGGTGAATAAAGGGTTTAAAAACTCCAGCAGCTACTGCTGTGTCTGATCCACTCTACACCAGCACAACACACACTAACACACCACCACCACGTCAGTGTCACTGCAGCAGTTCACTATTCAGTTTGTCGGCACTTTGATTTCATTGGATTGTAATGCTGTTTGTTAGCTACACATCCTTTCACACCCACACAGTTGAGTTGTCATAGTGGAAGGATCTCCAGATCTGGAGCTTGATTGATTTCATTTAATGCGGGCCTGCCTCTCTCTCTCTCTCTCTGCTATCTCTTCCTCTCTCCCTCTCTCTGCTATCTCTTCCTCTCTCTCTCTCTCTTCCTCTCTCTCTCTCTCTGCTATCTCTTCCTCTCTCTCTCTCTCTGCTATCTCTTCCTCTCTCTCTCTCTTTCTCTCCGCTATCTCTTCCCCTCTCTCTCTCTCTGCTATCTCTTCCTCTCTCTCTCTCTCTGCTATCTCTTCCTCTCTCTCTCTCTGCTATCTCTTCCTCTCTCTCTGCTATCTCTTCCTCTCTCTCTCTCTCTGCTATCTCTTCCTCTCTCTCTCTCTCTGCTATCTTTTCCTCTCTCTCTCTCTGCTATCTCTTCCTCTCTCTCTCTCTCTGCTATCTCTTCCTCTCTCTCTCTCTCTGCTATCTCTTCCTCTCTTTCTCTCTGCTATCTCTTCCTCTCTCTCTCTCTCTCTGCTATCTCTTCCTCTCTCTCTCTCTGCTATCTCTTCCTCTCTCTCTCTCTCTCTGCTATCTCTTCCTCTCTCTCTCTCTCTGCTATCTCTTCCTCTCTCTCTCTGCTATCTCTTCCTCTCTCTCTCTCTCTCTGCTATCTCTTCCTCTCTCTCTCTGCTATCTCTTCCTCTCTCTTTCTATCTCTCTGCTATCTCTTCCTCTCCCTCTCTCTCTGCTATCTCTTCCTCTCTCTCTCTCTCTCTCTCTCTCTCTCTCTCTCTCTCTCTCTCTCTCTCTCTGCTATGTCTTCCTCTCTCTCTCTCTCTCTCTCTCTCTGCTATGTCTTCCTCTCTCTCTTTCTCTCTCTCCCTCACCCTGTGTGTGTGTGTGTGTGTGTGTATGAGGCAAATCTCTCAGAGATTATGGATATTAATATGAATATTGATAAAGGGAGAAAAAGCCCATAGGTATCACAGTAGCATTCTGCATTTGAGTTACAATCTCAGCCTTTAGCTAGTTCACACACACACACACACACACACACACACACACACACACACACACACACGTTGAGCTCCTGCATGGTTTGAAATCACTCTTGCATCATCCTGCCTTACTTCTCTGTCTCTCTCTCTCTCTCTCTCTCTCTCTTCTCAGATGTTTTTCCCCCTCTTTTCCCTTCATCAAACACCAGCTAAGGGATCCGTATTCTCCATTTTCCTTAGTGTTTCCCACCTGAAATCCACAAAAAGACAAAGCAGTGTATTCATGTTCACTGCGTGTATGACTTGCAATTAAAACCACTAGATGCTTTAGCCTCCCGGAATGCCTTTTCATGAACAGCGCCGTAATCATTCCTAGGAATATCTGTGTCTGTGTCAGCCGGGTCATGGCAGAACTGAGTCTAGTGGGATGCACGTTCTTGTTATAAAAATGTTCTGGCTGTAAATCCCTCTGTAAGTTTAAAAAGTGCTGGGCTTCCCCTTTAAAGTTCTGACCGACCTGTGGTTACGGAATCAGTCGAATACTGGAGCTCATTCACAGTGAAGCAGCTCTGGAGTTGTTGCTGAAAATGAGTTGTAGCTTTTGGGGATGTGATGAGGTTAAGGCCTGCTAGAGCCAGAACAGCAGGAAGGAGGGAGGGAGGGTCCAACCACAGAGGTTCATGAATATTCACCCTGCTAATGACAGGCAAATGAGGAGTCTGTCTGGATAATCAGCATTATAGCCAGCAGGGGAGGGAGAGGGAGCGGGGAAACAAAACAAAAAAAAGAGGAAGAGAGAAAGAGAGAGAGGGAGATAGAGAGAGAGAGACAGAGAGAGAGTGAGAGAGAAGAGAGAGCGAGAGAGAACGAGAGAGTGAGAGGGAGAGAGAGAGTGAGGGAGAGAGATAGCGAGAGTGAGAGAGAAAGAGAGAGTGAGAGAGGAAGAAAGAGAGAGAGGGGGGGAGAGAGAGACAGAGAGAGTGAGAGTGAGAGAGAGCGAGAGTGAGAGAGAAAGAGAGTGAGAGAGAAAGAGAGCGAGAGAGTGAGAGAGAAAGAGAGAGTGAGAGAGGAAGAGAGAGCGAGCGAGAGAGACGTTCGTTCAACACACCTTTAATTCAAAATTATTTACAAATGAAAACAGTAACCAAGTTCAAAGACTCAATTAACTGAAATAAAAGAAAATAGAAAATAAATAAATAAATAGATCCATCCAGTCACAGATTCAATATGAAACCATCCAGT
Organism: Hoplias malabaricus; assembly: GCF_029633855.1. Classification (NCBI taxonomy): domain Eukaryota; kingdom Metazoa; phylum Chordata; class Actinopteri; order Characiformes; family Erythrinidae; genus Hoplias; species Hoplias malabaricus. The sequence continues at coordinate 20,428,357 of NC_089818.1, forward strand.
CCATCGGGTTCACAGAGCAAGCCCCCAGCCCCCCACACAGCAAAGAAACAGTCCACATTATCAGTCACAGAGTAGTAGCTGTACTCTACAGTGAGCCTCTTTAAAATCAAACCCCTGACCATCATGACGGGGTCAGTACCCCCAGTATTTTTCATTTTGTTTTTTCTGGTGCACCAGATGGCCAGTTTCGCGGCACCGTATAGAAAATTTAAAATCACTACTCTGTCCTTATTTGAAGCCGAGTACTCAGGACCATAAAAGAAAAGACAATCAGTAAAAGAGCCTAAAAATTTCATGCCCCACTCTTTAACCACACCCAGGATGGGGTGTAGCCGGGCACACAGCAAGAACAAGTGAGACAAGGTCTCGGTCTCACCACAGAAAGGACAGCCGTCCCCAAGTGCGGGATCAATCCGTGCCACGTGTCTGTTTGTGGCTATAATCCCATGCACAATCCTCCACTGGAGGTCACCCACCCTCTTCTCGATGGGTCGTTTGTACAGGGACCGCCAGCTACGTTTAGGGGAAGCATCAGTCGAAACAACCTCGGCCCACCCAGACTCCTTCACGTCCCTCAGGCTGCGGAGATGGATTGTCTTGACACAGGCCTGGTACAGGGTTCGCTTGTGTAGAACACTAAAAATCCCAAGAGAAGGGGTGTCTAAAGACAGGAGTGTCCCCTGCCCCTCTTGCCATTCCTCCCGGTTCATGTCCATCACCAGCTCGGGGAACGTGACCTGCTGACTCAGATGTTGTTCCACAGGGGTGGCGTCCAGGTACTCACAGGCAGCAGCAGAGAGGTCAGTCCTCAGCCGGTCCAGCAGCTGCTGAGCTAACCGCACCGACCTCAGACCGACCATCTCAGCCAACCGCTCCGCAGGCACCCAGTCTCCACCCCTCCGCAGGTCACGAACCTTAACAAGTCCGCTTTCCAGCAGGGCAGTCCTCAAAGCTCCTGAGACCAGTTGCAATGAAGGAAAAGAGGCGTTGTGGAACAGTGGCTCCTCGAAGATCCAGGCTGAAGGCTCCGTGGAATTGTCCCTTGAAAAAGAGAACAGGTGCCATGCCTCCAGCGCTGCTGTGTAAAATGGAGTCAGCTCCGTCAAATCCACCCCTTCCTGCAAAAGGGAGAACAGGTGTCGGTCCAGCCCCAGACCACCAGCGCGCCGCAAAAGAGCACCGGCCACGACCTTCCAGCCCCGCTCTCCTCCGTACAGCAACCGCTGCACAGCCTGCAGACGCAAGGTTGCGATTCTGGACCGGATGTCAATAAGTCCCTGTCCCCCCTCCTGCACAGGCAGAGACAGGACCGCTGCTCTGATCCAGTGTTGTCCCGACCAGAAGAAGTTCACAAGTATTTTCTGGATTTCGTCGATCAGTCGTCTGGGTGGGTTCAGAACAGTGAACCTGTGCCACAAAGCTGATGCAACGAGGTTGTTCACGACCAACACTCGACCCCTGTACGATAACTGGGGGAGCATCCAGGACCATGAAGACAACCTGGCACGAACTTTCTCCACAACACCTTCCCAGTTCATTGCTATTGCTGCGTCTGTGCCCAGCCAAACCCCTAAAAATTTAACTCCGTGCCTGCTCCACCGAATCCCCCCCGGGAGTGATGGCAACATACTGTTGCGACTCTGAGAGCCACACCACAAAGCCTCAGTTTTGTCCCAGTTAAGTTTGGCAGAGGTGGCCTTACTGTAAACATTTAAAGTGTCTTGCAGGGACATAACATCCTGGTCATTTTTAACAATTACTGTTATGTCGTCTGCATAGGCAGAGACTTTATATAAAACGTTCATAATATTTAAGTCTGAGCGTCTCTTTCTAATTAAAATCAGAAGGGGTTCCACTGCAAGTGCGTAGAGCTGCCCAGACAAAGGACAGCCCTGCCGTATCCCCCTACTGACAGGCACAGGAATACTCAAACCCCCTCCCGCCTTAATCAGACACGAGGCCCCTGAGTAGAGCAGTTTTACCCAAGACATAAAAACATCACCAAAACCAAAAGCATGTAAAACTGTAAAAAGATAATCGTGATCTACACGATCAAATGCTTTTTCCTGGTCCAGGGATAAAAAGCCAACTCCAAATGAAACATTTTCGCATAGTCATACAAGTCTCTGATTAAAAACAGATTGTCATAGATGCAGCGTCGAGGCACACAGTAAGACTGGTCCTCATGAACAATCGTACTTAAAACACCTTTGAGTCTGTTTGCAATACAGCGGGAGAGTATCTTGTAGTCTGAACAAAGCAGTGAAACGGGTCTCCAGTTTTTTAAAAGGCAGAGGTCTCCCTTTTTTGGGATGAGGGATAAAACGGCACGCTGACAGCTACTTGGGAGCACCTCAGCATCAAGGCCGGCCAGCAGAACCTCGTACAAATCCCTCCCGAGGATCCCCCAGAAAGCCTTGTAGAAGTCCACCGGCAGACCGTCGATTCCAGGCGCTCTCCCCGACGACAGCTGAGTGACAGCTGCGGTGAGCTCCTCAAATGTCAAAGTTGCATCCAGGTCCTGCTTGTGGTGCTCATCAAGTTGAGGGAGATCCTCGAGCAGGGTCGCGGAGCACTGCTGATCCCGAGCACCTGCAGTGTACAGTTCGGTATAAAAATCCACAGCCAGTCTCTTCACCTCCACTGGGTCTGCCGTGATGGTTCCGTCTGCTTTACGGACAGACACCAAAGACTTGTGTGGATGAGAAGACTTCTCCAGATTAAAAAAGAAGGCAGTAGGAGCATCCATGTCCCGCACTGACATGAACCTGGACCGTACCAGAGCTCCCTTTGCCTTCTCCTTTAAAATGACACTCAGTTCCTGTAACTTAGCTGAGAGATCCGTCCGTAGATCCAGTGAATTCTGTAGAATCAAGCTGTCATGTATTGTAGAGATGTCCTGTTCCAGTTTACTCACTGCCGCCCTCAGTTTGGAGGTGGAATAGGCGGTGAAGTCCTGACAAAAGTTTTTAATTTGGGCCTTCCCCACTTCCCACCATTGCAGAAGGTTAACAAAGTCACCTTTTTTACTGACCCACTCTCCCCAAAACAGTTTAAAAAGATCACAAAAAGATTTGTCTGCTAAAAGTGTCTTATTAAAATACCACATTGGGCTGCCATAGGTCTGAGGAGCAACAGAAAAGACCACAGTACATAAATGATGATCAGAGAAAGAGGTGGGCTGAATGGTGGACTGACTGATCATATTCCGAGCACCATCAGAAACATAAAAACGGTCCAAACGGGCCGCATACACACCCCCTTCAAAAACCCTGACCCAGGAGTACTGTCTGACAGAAGGGTGTTTTTCCCTCCAAACATCAACTAAATTAAAACCAGATAAAACTGTGGCCAAAGTCTGAGCGGACTGAGGATGAGGCTCTTCACCGTTCCTGTCATTAACAAAGTCCAGAGTGCAGTTCCAATCCCCTCCCAACACAACAGTGCCGTGTGAAGGTAGGGACTGCAGTAACTGCTCCAGCCTCACAAACAGCTCACCTCTTTCTGCACCTCTGTTTGGGGCATACACATTAATAAAAATAAAAACATGATCACTGAGTCTGGCTTTAACCATGAGAAGTCGTCCAGCTACTACTTCCTCTACAGACAGTACGCTCACTCTAGAGGACTGAGAAAAAAGAATCGCAACCCCTGCGCTAACGTTCGAACCGTGGCTCAGAAAACATTCCCCTTTCCACCACAGGCCCCACTCAGAGGCTGAGGCGGCATCACTATGAGTTTCTTGTAAGAAACAAACATTTAATTTCTTAAGAGAAAAAAATTCATAAAAGAGGGCTTGTTTATCTTTGTCTCTAAAACCATTAACGTTTAGAGAGCCCACCCTTAGAAAACCCATAATGATAGAAAAGAGAGAAAGACAGTAACAGAGCAGGAAACAAGTAGAAAGATTAAGAGGGACCCTCTTCCTACGTGTTCCGTGTTCAGACATTTTTACGACCGGTACGAGACGCACCAGACTTAGCACCTTTAACTTTCCTGATCGCAGTGACGAGTTTTTTTAAACGGAAACGCTTTTGTTTTGAGAGAATGTCGTAACTAGAAGTCTTTTGTGCCATTAAAACCGAACACACAAACTTGTCCAGGTCAGGGAAAAAATCCTTGACCTCAACAGGTCTGCCCTTAGTAACATCTAAAAACGAGTTTATCTGCTCCACAGAGTACAACGTATCACTTCCAGACTGACTCCCTCCAAAATCAGACACTTCAGACATTCTGTCCTCCTCCATAGCTTCCTCCATAGCCTCCTCCGTAGCCTCCTCCATAGCCTCCTCCGTAGCCTCCTCCATAGCCTCCTCCTGAGACAAGGCTGAACCAGACTGAGATTCACTGATACCTTCTGGTACCAGCACCTGAAAACTACAACCTGCAGTACTCGGTCCAGCCTCTTCAGAGTCACCGCTCACCTGAACATTAACACCTCCGCTCACCTGAGTTCCTACATTACCGCTCACTTGAGCTCCTATACCTCCACTCACCCGAGCTCCTACATCACTGCTCACTTGAGCTCCTACACCTCCACTCACCTGAGCTCCTACATTACTGCTCACTTGAGCTCCTACACCTCCGCTCACCTTAGCTCCTACACCTCCGCTCACCTTAGCTCCTACACCTCCGCTCACCTGAGCTCCTACATCACTGCTCACTTGAGCTCCTACACCTCCACTCACCTTAGCTCCTACACCTCCGCTCACCTTAGCTCCTACACCTCCACTCACCTGAGTATTAACACCTCCGCTCACCTTAGCTCCTACACCTCCACTCACCTGAGTATTAACACCTCCGCTCACCTTAGCTGCAACACCTTTGCTCACCTTAGCTCCTACACCTTCGCTCACCTCAGCTCCTACACCTCCGCTCACCTTAGCTCCTACACCCCCGCTCACCTTAGCTCCTACACCTCCGCTCACCTTAGCTGCAACACCTTTGCTCACCTTAGCTCCTACACCTTCGCTCACCTCAGCTCCTACACCTCCGCT
>NC_089818.1:20438353-20443353 GCF_029633855.1 Hoplias malabaricus
CTGAAGACACAAACACATAATGGATACATAATAAAATGACTACATACATTATTCACTGCAAAAATCTGACGTCTGGTTACTATCACCACTGTTACTGAGGAATCCAGCTGAGAAGCTTCTGTGGTGTGGATCATATCAGACAACTTTGAATGACTTTATTCAGAACAATTGAATTATGCTGAAATTCAGAAAAAACTGGTGGAATTCCCCTTTAAGCTGAATACAAGAGAACAATAAAAATGTAGATGCACACACACACACACACACACACACACCAGCATGCTCCAACTGATGAGGATCCAACACTGTTACACACAAGTAAGCCATGAAAAATTGTGTGTACATGAAAGGGGAATAATGGAGGATTATTGAAAGATGCACTCTCTCTCTCTCTCTCTGTGTGTGTGTGTGTGTGTGTCACTCCTATAGTAGGTCAGCTCTGATTGATTTGGCAGGTGGCCCATGCCTAGTCTATAATATTTTCCCTCTCTCTCTCTTTCTCTTGTATTCTCTCTGTTCCCAAACCTCTGGCTCAGTCTACAGCAGCCCCCCGGTCCAGGCGCTCGGATGCTCGCAGGCTGCTGTGTCTGCTCTGGCAGCGGAGCTATAAGTCAGAAAAACCTTGTTACGGCTCTCAAGCGGCACAATCGGCTCAGGAGATTTTGTCCTATCGCTGGGACCAGAGTTTAAATTCCCAGCGATGCCATAGCCAACTATGACCTGGAGCGCATGACAGTACAATGGGCCTGAAAAAAGGCTTAGGCCCTCTCCTTGTGTCAGTGGAGAGAGCAGTGTTAGCCACTAACCTATCCACTCTCAGCCCACTAACGTATTCTCTCACTGCGAGACTGGACAAGCGTTCTGTTTCCTGTAAATACAAACATACACGGTACACTGCATGTGTAAAATTATGTCCTCATCAAGCTGATGCTAGCATTAGCTAACATTCAGCTAGTTACGGGATTCTGTTACCCACTGCTGGACAAATAGCACACGTTAGCGCTCCTTAGCCCATGAAGCCATCATGGGACATTGCATAAGCAGGAGTGGGAGGTTACATGTCGTAGAGGAAGCATGTTTTATAAACTTCTCCCAAGTATAGACCTGCGAAGTAGGCGGACCTTGGCGAAGGCTAACACTGGGGAGAAAAATAAACAGAGAACAGCTGGAGAGAGTGTGAGGGAAGATGACTGACACTGTTTTACGTTGTTTTCCAGAGGACAGGAAGCTGTTTGTCGGCATGCTGAACAAGCAGCAGACGGAGGAGGACGTCTACCGTCTTTTTGAGCCCTACGGAGTCATCGAGGAGTGCACTGTATTAAGGGGTCCCGACGGAAACAGCAAAGGTGAGAAATAACACTTCATACACTTACTCATTCTTACACTCGTAGAGGAATTGAGCAGAAGCTAACTGCTTTGAAAGTTAGCACATTAATTATTCCAAACTCTTTGGTCTAAAAACAAAGGGATGCTAAACACCTAGGATATAACACATGAATGCTAGGGGTAAGACAGCTGATTACCAGACTAGTGCTCTGTCCAAAACTGTGCCCTATTTACTACATAGTGCACTATTTTGGGGTTGCACCATGACAGCAAACATGGCTGTGGCTCCCTAGTTACACCTTAGTGAACTATAGTACTCACTATATAACACAATACTAATAAGGGATACATTTTATTCACAGCCATAGTGAACAGTTTTCTGTGCACTCAAACAATCCCACAATGCACAGCGATAAGAAGGGTACAAACAATGTACGGTAGCAGATAACGGATACTCATAATACACTGCAATTTTTGGTTAAAACCCTTAAGGTAGTGTACCTCCTGAATACAGTTCCCTGTAATAGTGCACTGTATAGTGAGTAATCTAAGGAATAGTGAGTAGGGAACCATTTTGAAAACACACCAACATTAGCTAACACAGAAGCTGGCTTGCTAGCTAACGTTATATCGGTTGGAAAGAGTTTTACGGGCCTTGAGAGCTTACAGTCTCAAGGTAGCTGTTGTTATTCATAGGTAGAAATATTACCTCGATACAAGCTAACATTAATTTAGCTGCTGTCACAGTTCTGTGTTATTGTAGCTAAACCAGCTAGGCTATGGCTATGCTAAAGCTAATATAAGCACATCATGTTTGATTGCTAAGTAGAATGCTTCCATGTCTGTTAAATATTAGTGGTGTATATTTTGTTTTTCCTTTTGTTTTTAATGCCTTGACCATTGTAGCAAATGCTAAAGCTAGCTATGGCTAAGCCTAAGCCTCAGCTACGCACTGTGACTGTTTTGGTATCAGTTTGCCTTGGGCAACCATTAAAATCATTCATTCGTTCATTGTCTGTAAGCGCTTATCCAGTTAAGGGCCGTGGTGGGTCCGGAGCCTACCCGGAATCACTGGGCACAAGGTGGGAACACGCCCTGGAGGGGGCGCCAGTCCTTCACAGTGCAACACAGACACACACACATTCACTCACACACACACACCTATGGACACTTTTGAGTCACCAGTCCACCAACCAACGTGTGGTTTTGGACTGTGGGAGTAAACTGGAAAACCTGGAGGAAACTCACACCGACACAGGGAGAACACACCAAACATGCCATTGACCTCAAATTGAAAGCAATTAAAGGAGATATATTATACCCCTTTTCCAAAAGTGAACACAGTTCTGGGGTCCACAAAATACCACAAGGATCAAACACCACAGTGGTCTAAACAGCCCTATTCAGAACGATTTCAGCCCCTGTTCCTTTAAATGAGAATGAGCCACAGCTCAGTTCAGCGCAAGAGCCCAGGAATGAAGAACAAGGATCAGAAGCTCTGGATTTTAGCCATTTTTACTTAGTTCTCTTTCTTTTCTGTTCTTGTTTTCTACCTATTTCTCTTCACTCATTGTGGTATTTTGATCTGTTTAACATCATTTTGCTCTTTCGCATGAACACAGGTCCAGCGCTGTGATTGGACAGACTCAGACAAAGAGGAGGGATAATTGACTGGGTGGTCTTGTTTCACAGTTTGGGGGTTGGTAGGCGCTCCAGATCTCCATAGTCATGTGTAAATGAACTGACGTACTGATTTTTTCATGGTATGTCTCCTTTAATATAGCAGTTGATATAATGTTAATGTAGCAGTTTAATGTAATGTTGATGATATGAATCTACTCTGTAATATAGAGGTCCCCACTGTAGTGGCCCCCACGTATTTATCAGAACAATCCGGAAATGGAAATGTCCTAGCTTCTTATCACTGGTTTAGTAGAATGGAGACCATTAATTAACAGCACACTCCAGAAGAATATGGTTCTTCATGGGTTCTTTAGGGAAGCACCATTCATACATACACAATGTGGCCAAAAGTTTTTGGACACCTCATCCTGCATTTCTTCTACCAAATGTATGTGTGTCGCACTTTGGCTGCGGTAATGGCTTCGACTCTTCTGTGAAGGCTTTACACCAGACACTGGAACACTTCTCATGTGCAGCTGCTCCTCCATGTCTCATTCTATTGGTAGTGCTTTTCTATGGCTATTATACAAACGATGTGTGTGCAAATAAATGCCAGTCTAGAATGGGGTCTCGGTAGTAGGGGCACTAGCAGGGGTGTCTTCAAACTTTTGGCCATGTAGAGCATGCAGAACCCTCCTCACACAAAGAGAAACACCTGACTTACCGCTAAACAATCTCCTCTGTAAATAGAAGCTCATCTGGACAGACTCCAGCAGCGCTGTCATTTACACGTTCAATTTCACTCTGTCAATCTGTCCACACACACACACACACACACACACACTCTCTAACACACTCTAACACACCTGCATACATGCACAGATAGATGCTTTCTTTCATTTTGATTCACTACCAATGCATAAATGTGTTTAGTCTCTCTCTCTCTGTTACACACACACACACACACACATTCACGTCAAACCGATGTTCCAGTGCCAAGGAACCTGACAGAAAGGCCTGACACTAACTTGGCAGAATCCATTCTCTGTGTGTGTGTGTGTGTGTGTGTGTGTGTGGCCTCTGCTCAGTAGGAAGGCAATATCACCTGACAAATCCTATTCCAGCCCAGAGCCCACTCTAACACTGCTCAGGAATTATTTATCAGTCCATGGATAGCTGTGTCCATTAACTCACACACACACACACACACACACACACACACACACACACACACACACACAGTATACACACCCATTTACATGCACATACACATACATATGTATATCATACCATCAACTTTAGTAGCTCTCTGTGATGACGGTCATTCCAGCTAGCGCTCCTATGGGATTCCCAATAGTATGTTAGCACTAAACTAACGTGGTGGAACTTGAAGGTTTTTGCATGTGAGGTTACACACAGACATTTTATTTGTGTAATACAATCAATATGAGACACGTACACACAGAAACGTATGTTGGAGCTGACGTTCATGTTGTGGAGGGCACTTTTCAACTGAACTGTAAAATTAGCTGATATTGAGGCTGTAACCATTCATTCATTCATTCATTCATTATCTGTAACCCTTATTCAGTTCAGGGTCGCGGTGGGTCCAGAGCCTACCTGGAATCATTGGGCGCAAGGCGGGAATACACCCTGGAGGGGGCGCCAGTCCTTCACAGGGCAACACACACACACACATTCACTCACACACTCACACCTACGGACACTTTTGAGTCGCCAATCCACCTACCGACGTGTGTTTTTGGACTGTGGGAGGAAACCGGAGCACCCGGAGGAAACCCACACAGACACAGAGAGAACACACCACACTCCTCACAGACAGTCACCTGGAGGAAACCCACGCAGACATAGTGAGAACACACCACACTCCTCACAGACAGTCACCCGGAGCAGGAATTGAACCCACAATCCAGGCCCCTGGAGCTGTGTGACTGCGACACTAACCTGCTGCACCACCCTGCTGCCCAGGCTGTAACCAGATGTCATTTAATTCAAAAACACTGCTGGTGCATTTCCAGTGCATGGAACCT
>NC_089818.1:20448353-20580853 GCF_029633855.1 Hoplias malabaricus
TGAGTACACACACACACACACACACACACACCTACAGCACCTATACACACGCTGTGAGTACACACACACACACACACACACACACACCTACAGAACCTATACACACGCTGTGAGTACACACACACACACACACACACACCTACAGCACCTATACACACGCTGTGAGTATACACACACACACACACACACACACACCTACAGCACCTATACACACGCTGTGAGTACACACACACACACACACCTACAGCACCTATACACACGCTGTGAGTACACACACACACACACACACACACCTACAGCACCTATACACACGCTGTGAGTACACACACACACACACACCTACAGCACCTATACACACGCTGTGAGTACACACACACACACACACACACACACACCTACAGCACCTATACACACGCTGTGAGTACACACACACACACACACCTACAGCACCTATACACACGCTGTGAGTACACACACACACACACACCTACAGCACCTATACACACGATGTGAGTACACACACACACACACACCTACAGCACCTATACACACGCTGTGAGTACACACACACACACACACCTACAGCACCTATACACACGCTGTGAGTACACACACACACACACACCAACAGCACCTACACACACGCTGTGAGTACACACACACACACACACCTACAGCACCTATACACACGCTGTGAGTACACACACACACACACACACACCTACAGCACCTATACACACGCTGTGAGTACACACACACACACACACACCTACAGCACCTATACACACGATGTGAGTACACACACACACACACACCTACAGCACCTATACACACGCTATGAGTACACACACACACACACACCTGCAGCACCTATACACGCGCTGTGAGTACACACACACACACACACACACACACCTACAGCACCTATACACACGATGTGAGTACACACACACACACACTCACACACCTACAGCACCTATGCACACGCTATGAGTACACACACACCTACAGCACCTATACACACGCTGTGAGTACACACACACACACACACACACACACACCTACAGCACCTATACACGCGCTGTGAGTACACACACACACACCTACAGCACTTATACACACGCTGTGAGTACACACACATACATACACACACACACCTACAGCACCTATACACACGCTGTGAGTACACACACATACATACACACACACACCTACAGCACTTATACACACGCTGTGAGTACACACACACACACACACACACACACCTACAGCACTTATACACATGCTGTGAGTACACACACATACACACACACACACACCTACAGCACCTATACACACGCTGTGAGTACACACACATACATACACACACACACCTACAGCACCTATACACACGCTGTGAGTACACACACACACACACACACCTACAGCACCTATACAAACGATGTGAGTACACACACACACACCTACAGCACCTATACACACGCTGTGAGTACACACACACACCTACAGCACCTATACAAACGATGTGAGTACACACACACACACCTACAGCACCTATACACACGCTGTGAGTACACACACATACACACACACACACACCTACAGCACCTATACACACGCTGTGAGTACACACGCACACACACACACACACACCTACAGCACCTATACACACGCTGTGAGTACACACACACACACACACCTACAGCACCTATACACACGCTGTGAGTACACACACACACACACACACACACACCTACAGCACCTATACACACGCTGTGAGTACACACACACACACACACCTACAGCACCTATACACACGCTGTGAGTACACACACACACACACACCTGCAGCACCTATACACGCGCTGTGAGTACACACACACACACACACACACCTACAGCACCTATACACACGCTGTGAGTACACACACACACACACACACACACACACACCTACAGCACCTATACACACGCTGTGAGTACACACACACACACACACACACACACCTACAGCACCTATACACACGCTGTGAGTACACACACACACACACACACCTACAGCACCTATACACACGCTGTGAGTACACACACACACACACACACCTACTGCACCTATACACACGATGTGAGTACACACACACACACACTCACACACCTACAGCACCTATACACACGCTATGAGTACACACACACACACACACCTACAGCACCTATACACACGCTGTGAGTATACACACACACACACACACACAGACACACACACCTACAGCACCTATACACACGCTGTGAGTACACACACACACACACACCTACAGCACCTATACACACGCTGTGAGTACACACACACACACACACACACACACCTACAGCACCTATACACACGCTGTGAGTACACACACACACACACACACCTACAGCACCTATACACACGCTGTGAGTACACACACACACACACACCTGCAGCACCTATACACGCGCTGTGAGTACACACACACACACACTCACACACACCTACAGCACCTATACACACGTTATGAGTACACACACACACACACACCTACAGCACCTATACACACGCTGTGAGTACACACACACACACACACCTACAGCACCTATACACGCGCTGTGAGTACACACACACACACCTACAGCACTTATACACACGCTGTGAGTACACACACATACATACACACACACACCTACAGCACCTATACACACGCTGTGAGTACACACACATACACACACACACACACCTACAGCACCTATACACACGCTGTGAGTACACACACACACACACACACACACCTACAGCACCTATACACACGCTTTGAGTACACACACACACCTACAGCACCTATACAAACGATGTGAGTACACACACACACACACACACACCTACAGCACCTATACACACGCTGTGAGTACACACACACACACACACACACACCTACAGCACCTATACACACGCTGTGAGTACACACACACACACACACACACACCTACAGCACCTATACACACGCTTTGAGTACACACACACACCTACAGCACCTATACAAACGATGTGAGTACACACACACACACACACACACACACCTACAGCACCTATACACACGCTGTGAGTACACACACACACACACACACACACCTACAGCACCTATACACACGCTTTGAGTACACACACACACCTACAGCACCTATACACACGCTGTGAGTACACACACATACACACACACACACACCTACAGCACCTATACACACGCTGTGAGTACACACACACACACACACACACACACCTACAGCACCTATACACACGCTGTGAGTACACACACACACACACACCTACAGCACCTATACACACGCTGTGAGTACACACACACACACACACACACACACACACCTACAGCACCTATACACACGCTGTGAGTACACACACACACACACCTACAGCACCTATACACACGCTGTGAGTACACACACACACACACACACCTACAGCACCTATACACACGCTGTGAGTACACACACACACACACACACCTAGGGCACCTATACACACGCTGTGAGTACACACACATACACACACCTGCAGCACCTATACACGCGCTGTGAGTACACACACACACACACACACCTACAGCACCTATACATGCGCTGTGAGTACACACACACACACACCTACAGCACCTATACACACGCTGTGAGTACACACACACACACACACACACACACCTACAGCACCTATACACACGCTGTGAGTACACACACACACACACACACACACACACCTACAGCACCTATACACACGCTGTGAGTACACACACACACACACACACACCTACAGCACCTATACACACGCTGTGAGTACACACACACACACACACACCTGCAGCACCTATACACGCGCTGTGAGTACACACACACACACACACACACCTACAGCACCTATACACACGATGTGAGTACACACACACACACACTCACACACCTACAGCACCTATACACACGCTATGAGTACACACACACACACACACCTACAGCACCTATACACACGCTGTGAGTACACACACACACACACACACACACACCTACAGCACCTATACACGCGCTGTGAGTACACACACACACACACCTACAGCACCTATACACACGCTGTGAGTACACACACATACATACACACACACACCTACAGCACCTATACACACGCTGTGAGTACACACACACACACACACCTACAGCACCTATACAAACGATGTGAGTACACACACACACACACACACCTACAGCACCTATACACACGCTGTGAGTACACACACATACACACACACACACACCTACAGCACCTATACAAACGATGTGAGTACACACACACACACACCTACAGCACACATACACACGCTGTGAGTACACACACATACATACACACACACACCTACAGCACCTATACACACGCTGTGAGTACACACACACACACACACCTACAGCACCTATACAAACGATGTGAGTACACACACACACACACACACCTACAGCACCTATACACACGCTGTGAGTACACACACATACACACACACACACACCTACAGCACCTATACAAACGATGTGAGTACACACACACACACACACACCTACAGCACCTATACACACGCTGTGAGTACACACACACACACACATACACCTACAGCACCTATACACACGATGTGAGTACACACACACACACACACACACCTACAGCACCTATACACACGATGTGAGTACACACACATACACACACCTACAGCACCTATACACACGATGTGAGTACACACACATACACACACCTACAGCACCTATACACACGCTGTGAGTACACACACATACACACACCTACAGCACCTATACACACGCTGTGAGTACACACACATACACACACCTACAGCACCTATACACACGATGTGAGTACACACACATACACACACCTACAGCACCTATACACACGCTGAGTACACAAACATACACACATCTACAGCACCTATACACACGCTGTGAGTACACACACACCTACAGCACCTATACACACGCTGTGAGTACACACACACCTACAGCACCTATACACACGCTGTGAATACACACTCACACACACACACACACACACCTACAGCACCTATACACACATTGTGAGTACACACACACCTACAGCACCTATACACACAATGTGAGTACACACACACACACATACACACACCTACAGCACCTATACACACATTGTGAGTACACACACACCTACAGCACCTATACACACAATGTGAGTACACACACACACACACACACACACCTACAGCACCTATACACACGCTGAGTACACACACATACATACACACACACACACACCTACAGCACCTATACACACGCTGTGAGTACACACACACGCACCTACAGCACCTATACACACGCTGTGAGTACACACACACACACACACCTACAGCACCTATACACACGCTGTGAGTACACACACATACACACACCTACAGCACCTATACACACGCTGTGAGTACACACACATACACACACCTACAGCACCTATACACACGCTGTGAGTACACACACACACACAGCACCTATACACATGCTGTGAGTACACACATACACACACAAACCTGCAGCACCTATACACACGCTGTGAGTACACACACACACACACACACACACACATCTACAGCACCTATACACACGCTGTGAGTACACACACACACACACGCACCTACAGCACCTATACACACGCTGTGAGTACACACTCCTACAGCACCTATACACACGCTGTGAGTACACACATACACACACCTGCAGCACCTATACACATGCTGTGAGTACACACACATACACACACACACACACACACACACCTACAGCACCTATACACACGCTGTGAGTACACACACATACACACACACACACACCTACAGCACCTATACACACGCTGTGAGTACACACACATACACACACACCTACAGCACCTATACACACGCTGTGAGTACACACACACACACACACACCCACAACTACAGCACCTATACACACACTGTGAGTACACACACACACACACACAACTACAGCACCTATACACACACTGTGAGTACACACACACACACACACACACACACACAACTACAGCACCTATCCACACGTTGTGAGTACACACACACACACACACACACCTACAGCATCTATACACACGCTGTGAGTACACACACATACACACACACACACACCTACAGCACCTATACACACGCTGTGAGTACACACACACATACAAACACACACACACACACACACACACACACACACCTACAGCACCTATACACACGCTGTGAGTACACACACATACACACATACACCTACAGCACCTATACACACGCTGTGAGTACAAACACACATACAAACACACACACACACACACACACACACACACACACCTACAGCACCTATACACACGCTGTGAGTACACACACACACACACACACACACACACACACACACACACAACTACAGCACCTATACACACACTGTGAGTACACACACACACACACACAACTACAGCACCTATACACACACTGTGAGTACACACACACACACACAAAACTACAGCACCTATACACACGTTGTGAGTACACACACACACACACACACACAAAACTACAGCACCTATACACACACTGTGAGTACACACACACACACACACACACACCTACAGCACCTATACACACGCTGTGAGTACACACACACATACAAACACACACACACACACACACACACACACACACACACACCTACAGCACCTATACACACGCTGTGAGTACACACACATACACACACACACCTACAGCACCTATACACACACTGTGAGCACACACGCATACACAAACGCCTACAGCACCTATACACATGCTGTGAGTACACACACATACACACACACACACACACACACACACACACACCACCTATACACAAGCTGTGAGTACACACACACACACCCACAGCACCTATACACAAGCTGTGAGTACACACACACACACACACACACACACACACACCTACAGCACCTATACACACGCTGTGAGTACACACACATACACACACACACACACACCAACAGCACCTATACATGCTGTGAGTACACACACACACACACACACACAAACACACACACACACACCTACAGCACCTATACACACGCTGTGAGTACATACACACACACAAACCTACAGCACCTATACACACGCTGTGAGTACACACACATACACACACACACACACACACAGCACCTATACACACGCTGTGAGTACACACACACACCTACAGCACCTATACACACGCTGTGAGTACACACACACACCTACAGCACCTATACACACGCTGTGAGTACACACACATACACACACACACACACACACAGCACCTATACACACGCTGTGAGTACACACACACACACACAGCACCTATACACACGCTGTGAGTACACACACACACCTACAGCACCTATACACACGCTGTGAGTACACACACATACACACACACACACACACACAGCACCTATACACTATATACATGCTGTGAGTACACACACACACACCCACACACCTACAGCACCTATACACACACTGTGAATACACACACACACACACAGCTCCAGCTGTCCAGTGCCTGTCATCTACCTCTCTCCCCTCCCTTCATGAAGCCACTGAATAATGTATTAACATTATTTCAGTTCCCCTCCTCATGAATACCGAGGGCGGAGCCAGAGATCACATGTAATTCTCACTCCACTGGAACAGCTGGAAGAACCAAAACAGCTGGAACAGCCGTGTGGCAAAAAAAATCTCCTTCTCACAAAGTGTTTAGCCTCACACTTAAGAATATTTGAGTTCAGAGCGAACCGTCCCCGTCCCTCAGTAAACCCACTGTTTACACGTCTCCACAGCAACAAGAGACAAAGAGTTCAAAGAGAAAGTGACCTGTGTTTGCTGCAGTTCCGTGCGGCTGTATCCGAATAACGCTCCACAGCTTTGTGTCCTCTCACTTTAGAGTTAGGCGTCTTGCCCGAGGACTCACAGCATGGTGTTTCTGTCTGAACTGGGAATCGAACCCCAGTCACTGAACTTTCCCACCCACTCACTGCTTTCACTCAGGTCTTTGCTGCATGTGACAGAGGACAGTGTAATTCATCTCTGTCAGAAAGCTCCAGCTGCGTTTACGGCAGGGTTAATGTAATTAATGTAAAAAAAAGACAGAGTTTCTGGGAATATTCATGAGCTACTTATCAAGCGATAACGCGATTAGATGTAGATATTCTTTCTGATGTGGTGGAGGCAGCTGGGCGCTCAGAACAGCAGATTAAACACGGTATTAAAGCAGAGTTTAATGTTTAAAAAGAAAAAAAAAAAAAAAAGAAGAAGCAGGCTGTGTTTTAATCTGCTGTGGAAGTGCTGCGCCAAAGGATCTATACACCACATCAAATAGATCCGCTCGACCTATATATAGACTATACCCTACAGGCTCACAGCCTTAATTACAGCACGCGCACCAGTGTGTGTGTGTGTGTGTGAACCTTCATGCTGAGTCTTAACATGCATTGTTCAGTAGTCAAAAGTTTTTAGACACTTCTCCATTTATTACTTGGTAGTATTCATTGTCCCCTTTGTGTGTGTGTGTGTGTGTGTGTGTGTGTGTTTTTTTTCTTTGTGTAAGCTCCTCTTCACGACATCTTACTGTGGCCCAACAGACGGAAACCCCCCAGGTTACCCACAATCCACCTGCTCTCTGACCCTCAACACTGTAAACACTAAGGACCCCCACCTCGTCTGAGCTTCCCACAGAACCCCCCCTGACACACACACACACACACACACACACTCACTCCCCTGCAGAATCACGGCTGTTTGCAGGAGATGAGCATAAATGATTTGAATTCCATGTGGATTATTGAAATGGGAACGGCTAGCACTTCAAACAATCCTTAAACAGTGAAATTCAGGCCTGCGGGGTGGGGGTGGGGTAACACACACACACACACACACTCTCCACAGCCGCCAGCCATTCACACACACACACACACACTCTTATTCACATACACATTCAGTTTCCACATGGACTCTGTACCTCCATCACACACACACACACACACACACACACCTATGCAACTGAAGACTACACCACAACACATCACAACACTTTGTGGAGGTACAGAGCCATTATCTGTGTAGTGCTTCCATCAATTTACTGTTCGAACGTCACTACAGTGTAATTACATAGTAATTACATAGTCACACCTGTGTACAACACCTGTGTACATTTAAATAACATGATGATGGCAAACTGATGATATGTTTTAAATCTGAAATGTCCCATGAGAATCTGAGCATTAGACTCTACAAATACAGCTAGTGTAATTAACACAGTTATACACCAGTTACATTTACATTTGGATTTAGATTTGGATTTGGATTGGTAATTACATTGGAATAGTAAAACTAATAACGTCACCATGCCCAGTGCCCAGATGGGTGCAGAGTGGAGCAGTGTGAGAACTGTGTTCTCCAGAACAATGAGGCAACAATGTTCAATTCTACTGAGCTATGAATGAGAAATCATTTCTGTCCAATCACCGAACCACGCTTGTGTTATTGTGGATTCTAGCCCCTGAACGTTCAGTCACAGGATATAGACATGATAACACTTCCAAAGTCTATTTTCTCAAGAACATTCCCCACATTCTGTGATTCTCCCAGCTGTATCCGAGTGGATACACCACTCCAGTGTGGGATGTGTCGGATTTAAAGTCCCTGCCAGGCTCATTAGCATAGTAATCAGAGAATGTTCCAGAAAGAAGGTGAGGCGTGTTAAGTAGGGATTGGACGCAGGGCTGCGGCTGGAAACCGGGCCCGAGGTTAAAGGCCCATATCATGAAGAAATTCATTTCCCCCATGTCTTTGAAACACAATGTGTGATGAGGTATGTGAACAACGATCGTGTACCATTTACTTCCCGGTCCGTGTGGTTCTCCAGAAACGGTGATTTTGAAAACGTCAGGGTTGTGACATCACAACTACAAACATATTTGTCTTATCGATATGTTTGGACATCCCTGATCATATGACATCCTCCGAATACGATAACGTGGCCGGTACGGAGCCCCACAGGGGACATCTCGTCTCAATAATAAAAAAAGAGACATGGCCGTGTAGTGTTTGAATGACTTAACTATCGCTAGCCCACACGTTATGATCTAATTCCCACAACTTAGTGAGATACTCCTGTTCCCAACCCCCCAGTCAGCTCTGCATTCAGTCCTTGGTGAAGTCACACACACTCTTGTCGAGATTAGCTCTGAGCTAAACAGGGAGAAAGCTCGCAAAAGTCGGCTATCTCCTGGGTGGGCACTTCCTAAACCCAGGCGAAGGATTATCCAGCTCTTTCCTGACCACTGAATCCCAACAGCTTTGGCCAGTTCTAAATGAGGTTTCTGACACAGTGTGGAATGAGAGAGTGAGAGAAAGAGGAGGGGCCTCATTTTGTCAGACGTGTCTGTAATAACTGTAGTTATACAGTCATAATATATGTAATAACAATGTAACTACAGATGTAGTTATGTCATGGCTGAATGCCATCAAATCCTTATCACAGTGTTCTAACAGCTATAGTCTAAAGCCTGTTAGCCCCCTTCGTTAGGGTGTACTGTGTTGTAGAGCAAGGCAAGGTCCGTTATTGGCTATCAGTGGAATAATCGATTGCTATTACAATGGATTAGTTTACATCGCCATGGCGACGCAATGAATAAAACAACCCCATGCTGGTGGCAGAGAGCAGGAACACTGAAATGATGTTCTTCTGAATATGAGTGAATAATTATGGAAGGGGGGACATGCAGACTTTAAGTGTTAATGTCAGTGTCTGCTACTGCCCCCTCATGGCTGAGCGTGGTACTGCACACAGCTCCACTTCCACAAACCTGAGACAAAAGAAACCAGGAGATAATCTAAAGCAAATCATGTAAAGCGCATTAGCCTGACGCTCGCTGTTTGTTGTGTTAATTGGTGTGTGTTCACAGAACACGTTCTATTGTCTGTACAATCTCCCTGGATCTGGTGTTTGCAGACAAACAGTGTGTGTGTGTGTGTGTGTGTGTGTGTGACAGAGCAAGATCCTGTTAGCAGAAGCTTCAACACATTCCTATATTCCACCATATATACAGCATCCTACCTGTTCAATTAAAAATATCTAACAAAACAATGTAAAAGTATTTGATTCCAAGTCAATTTTGGAGGACAGCTGACAGAATGGTCAATGATCTCTTGCAGGTATTGGCTCTGCAGTGTCCACACGATGACTAAAATACACACACACACAAACACACACTCATTACAAATGCACGCTAATGCTTTGGCTTTATAGATCTGTGTGTCCTGGCCTGTTCATAGGCTCCTATAGATCCGACGCCGTGGATTTTGGAGGCAGCTGTGGTTCCGTGGCCTGTGTGCGATCGTTCTCCTCCCTCAGGACCATCACCCAGGCCCTAGATTCCTACTATTTATTAATTAATTCATTAAATTATTTATTTATAACAGGGGACAATCCCACTGAGACTCATTTTTAGGGCAGCCCTGTTTACAGTTCCTACACATTCACAAAGTACATACACGCTGCGTTAGTACAGACCCCGATTCAAAACAAAACAAAGCATAACGACAGGGGGCTTTCAAGTTAGAAACATTGTGGAAGTCTCAAAATACATCTTAAAGCATCAGTGTAATCAAAGATAACCATACACACAGCATCCAGAAAAGACTAGAGCTCTGTGGGTCAAGGATGAGTCAGGACTGGCCTCGGTGTCCAGCAGTTTAAGTGTGATACGTTTGTTCATGTTTAGAACTTTTACAGTAGTGTTAACGAAAACTGTTTTGTTAAAATATTTATTGGTGACCCATCTTTCACAACGAGAATTGTGACAAAATGCTCTTTACTTTTCATCCACAAATAAAAACATAATGAATGAATGTGAAAAACTGATTTGAAAACAGAAAATTGCAAGGAAATATAAACAGGAAAATGCTCCGTCTGTTTACTGTTATCAGTGCAATGCAAGTTTATATACATAAAGAAATAAAGTGGTCACATTCCTTCGATCATTTTGAATGTTAATGTTTTTAAATGTAACATAACTTTGGAGCTATTGTCTATAAGGTTTAAAAATAAAAGTCCAGTACAAACTGGAGCTGAAGATGTATTTAAAGGAACACTATGTAGTATTTTTAATTACAGCCTTAAAATCATTGTGATGTTTCACTGACCTGTAACAGGGAGAGCAGAGTCACTGTTGTTGCTACTCTGGGCTCAGCACTGCAGAAACTGCACTATGTAACATTTTGAGGTTGGAGGTTACGTCCCCCTTTTAAAGTTTTAATGTTGTGGCTGGGGCACGGTGGCACAGCAGGTTAGTGTCGCAGTCACACAGCTCCAGGGACCTGTAGGTTGTGGGTTCGATTCCCGCTCCGGGTGACTGTCTGTGAGGAGTGTGGTGTGTTCTCCCTGTGTCTGTGATTGGAGACTCAAAAGTGTCCGTAGATGTGTGTGTGTGTGTCTGTGTTGCCCTGTGAAGGACTGGCGCCCCCTCCAGGGTGTATCCCCGCCTTGCGCCCAATGATTCCAGGTAGGCTCTGGACCCACCGCGACCCTGAACTGATAAAGTTTACAGATAATGAATGAATGAATGAATGTTGTGGCTGGTTGTAAACCATGCTGCTGACCTGAGCCGTTCGGAACCGTAGAAGTGGAAGGTGAGCAGATTTCTGTGGAGAAGGGGGACGCAGGTTGTGATGGTCACACTCTGACAGGTCGGCCTTTAAGCTCATTGATTGGCTGAGTGGTCGCCATAGCGACAGACTGGGTGTAATTACCTCTTTTTTTTTGGGGGGGGGGGTGAGTTTAGAGTGGATTTGTGTTCATTTATTTAATGATGAGTGTTTGAGTGCTGCTGCTTCATAACTTATTCACAAGGAGACACTAATGTCCACACACACACACACACACACACTCACACACAGGCCCCCTGAGCTCTACATGCTCACGTTAGAGGGGTGGGATCCTGACGATTAAATATTCAATTAGCCACTGTGGTTATTTCTCATGTGTGTGTTTATGTGCGTGTACAGTTTGTCAGACCTTAATGAGTGCTTCCAGATATGAAACCTCTTTAAACCCCTCTTTCTCTTTTTCTCCCTTCTTTTTTCATTCCCTCTCTCACTTTATGCCTCCCCCATCTCTCTTTCCCTCTCTCCTCTTCTCGCAGCTGATGCAGCAGCAGGCAGCTATAATGGCTGCGTCTCATGGTGCGTACCTGGCCCCCAGCATGGCGTTCCCCGCCACGCAGATCCACCAGGTGGGGCTCAACATGAACGGCCTGCCGCCCACCCCCATGACCCCAGTGTCAGGTCAGTCTCAGCCAACACCGCACCATCACGTGGGATCGGTCTTTGTGTATGAGGACCTAACACACCTTCCTTACAGCTCGTATCACAGTGTTCTCAGAGAAGAAGCAGAGACAGGCAGCAGGTTTTCACACTGTATTCCACCTGAGGGAGTTTTTAACCCATTTTCTACATTTTCTGAAATTTGTCTTTAAAGTACAGGGTGGGCCATTTATATGGATACACCTTAATAAACCCCCTAAGGATACTGGAAGCCTGTGCTAGCATTTCTCCAGCGGTGTTGCTATCAGTGTGTGAAGATTGGGAGAAGAGGGTTGCATTGACAATCCAACACAATGGGCAGCACTTTGAACACATTTTATAAGTGGTCAGAAACTTGTAAATAACTCATGAACGAATAAAGTTACATAAAAACCAAGCACACCATTGTTTTTCTTGTGAAATTCCCAAAAAGTTTGATGTGTCACATGACCCTCTTCCCATTGAAAATACAAAAGTTGGATCCAAAATGGCCGACGTCAAAATGGCCGCCATGGTCACCACCCATGTTGAAAAGTTTCCCCCCTCCTGCCACAAACAGGAAGTTAATATCACCAACCATTCCCATTTTATTAAGGTGTATCCATATAAATGGCCCACCCTGTACGTGTATTATAATACATTGCCCACATGTTGTATATCAAAATGTTCAGAACGGTCTCAGCTCTCTCATTAAGAGAGGCCCATGTGACCTAGAGCATTTTATGAAGAGATAATCTGTCTCTAATCCTGAAAAACTTAAATCCGGTTTTAGAAAATCTTTATATTTCTTGTGAAAACATCCCTTTACTCGTGTGGATGAATTGTTTTGGTGATTGATATAGTTTTATCAGAATCTTAAAAACAAGCGAATCCACCAGTTAGACACGGCGAGAGGCAGAGGAGGCGTTTCTCAATCTTATACATAGGCTGGTAACTCGGGATGTACAGTACCGCATACAGTCGCGATGAAGTGTTTGAACTGTATTCCAGCGCTGTGCTATCACTAAGATATTAATAGAAACATTGTGAATGGTCGTATTTGACGCGCCGGCACGTCCTTCGACCACAGAGGGTTAAACACTGTGTCCACTCACGGTCCACTCTGTGAGACACTCCTACCTCATTGGTCCACCTTGTAGATGTAAAGTCAGAGACAGATGTTTTTGGTCGGTGGACTATTCTAAGTCCAGCAGTGACACTAAGGGTTTTAAAAACTCCATCACTAACACACCATCACAATGTCAGTGTCACAGCAGCTCAGAGGATAGTTCACCTTTTTTTTTTTTTTTTTTTTTTTTTTTTTTTTGCATAGAGTAAAACTGCCTTTGGATCATTTCTATGGGCAGATTCACAAGTGACCGTCCAATACAAACTGAGCATTTGCTTTGATTATTATACCATTCTTACGCTAACCACTGGGCGCTAATGCAGATTACACTTGGGCTTGTGTGTGTGAACGAGAGAGAGAGAGAGAGAGAGAGAGAGAGTCAGGCTTTAAAGGAGAACTGCTCCCTCTATTTCACTTCCCTTTCTCAACCCCCACATCCCACCATCCCTCTCTCTGACCCCTTCCCCAAACCCTGATTAGCGAACTCGAGCTGGGCGATTATCCGAGAGTCTCTACACGTCTCTCTGCTGATGGCTCTGTGTTGGAGGGGCTCTTTGGCGCCACTCGACGTGATTGCAAAAGTGAGATGACAATGTTCCCCGCTCTGAACATGAAACTGAATATCTACAGCAGCTTGGCTAGAGTCCGGAGCTCGGCCGGCCAATCGGAGAAGGGTCCTCAGAAAGTAGGGCAGCTAAAGGTTACTTTCTAAAGGTCTTGCCCATGTTAAAGTCCATATTAACCCTGTTTGAAAGCCTCTCTCTGCTTTTAAGGAGCTGTTGCCTACACTGATGTCCTGAATGTGCCAGAGATTCTATAGAAAACATGGCTCCACCTATGTGGGGACCCGCTCTATAGAGTATAAACTGGTGCATTTAGGGACCACAAAGTAAACAGGTTTTTCTTTTTATGCGAGAAAGACATGTACAAACGATCAGTAATCTGTTTGTTTGCTGCCTTTTGGAGGTAAAAATAAAGTTAAAAGTTTGTAGATTCCAACAGACTGATTAAGAGAGTCGGTAATCTAAACATTACCTCTTTCCAAAGGATTTTCTCAACATGGATCAATCCCATCTTCTCTGCTCTGCAGGGGGCAGCTGATCAAAGCAATAAAGTGCCTTTAATGTGATGGTTTAACGTGTTGGAACCTGCCAGCGATGATTTTTCAGCTATGTTATGTGTGTATGAAAGGCAAAAGCACTTCCAGATCACCCCTGGAACCGGTTTAATCCAAGTGGGTGTTCGGTGATAGAAGCTTCACTGTTTCAGCGGTGGTCTAATGGAGGTGTCCTGAAACATGTCAGAACTGGAGTTAAAGCCATGGTGGAGGAAGTGTTGCCTGGAATTTGTAAAGTTCTAGCAGTGAAAACCTTTTGTAGGACTGTTTTTTGGTTCTTGTTTTGGTCTCTCTATGGTACACAAGGCCCTCTATATAGCACCTCTATATAGGCTCTGAATAGCACCTCCTTGTGGTGCAGTTGCTAAACACGAGTGAGTATGTGAATGAAGGCCATTGTATGCCGTAGACAATGCCCTACACCGTTCTGAGCGTTTATACGTGTGTATTGGTGTGTCTGCCTCATTCCGTAGTTAAATTACCAAAACACTAGGGCTGAATCTCAAATTTATTCCTCCACACTATGTTGTAGAAAATGTAGCAGAGTAGTAGTACTCATAGTTTAATAATCTAAGGTGCATTATTCAGGGACTAGGGTGCCTATTGGAACAGAGTGTGCACTGTAACAAATTGCTGTAAATTTACAGCAAGTCTGCTACAGTATTTTACTGTAAATCGCAGTATTTACAGTAAATTATTGTATTATTCAATTACAGTAATATGCTGTAAATTTGAAATACAGTAGTGTTCTTGTAAAAATACGGTAAATGGCTGGGAACTCTGCTGCCAGTATTTTACTGTAAAATTTACAAGAATTTGTTTACAGTGTAGTCTCTATGCGGTGCCAAGAAAGAAACAAGTACAAAGCCAGTGATTGTAAACAATGTATTTTTTTTGTTGTTGTTGTATTTTTTTCTGAGGCTTCTGTATTTTCCCTTGTTTTATCTTATTATTCGTCCCATGACGTCCAAACCAATGTCTGAGGAAATCTCAGGCTATGATTTTGCTGCTGTCTGCAGTCTCCGTTGAGTTTAAAAGCGTTGTTCATATTTCTGTACTTCTCAGTTCAACTTGATCCACATTCATCCGTTGTGTCGTTGTGGTCTCCGTAGTTACATTTCCGGGGAGGTGCGCATCAGGCTACTGTGTAGGGTTGGCAGCTGTGTGGGACCTAAGCGTGACTTTTGACGCAAGTTTGACGCAGAAGCATTAGCTGGCCTTGACTTACAAGGGAGATCCATCCAGTGATTTGCATGTAAAATCAAAATGGTGGCTGAAATTGTATGTGCCTGTGTGTGGTTAATATATATATAAACACACACACATCTCTATCCACTGTTATATTTGCCCAGTGTGTGTCAAGATCTTGTAATCCATCAGCCGGACACAGTTCTAGACCTCTGGGTAAAGACGTGTGTTTAGAGTAGGGTTACTCTTCTGTCTGTAGTTGGGGTCTTCGGCGTAAAGTGTAATTCTACCCTCTGGTTTTTGTAACAGAGCTGGGACTTCAGTGCACAGATACACAAGAAACACAGCAGCTCCATCGGCCCGGTCCACACCGGCCAATTCAAACCCCCATCAGAATGAAGAATATCAGCTTTCCCAGCATGCCACGCTAATCAGTGCCACAGGCTGGAGCCCGGTGCAGGATCCTATTGATCCGAAAGGATCGATTGCATGGAAAACAGGCAGCCGTCGCATATGCATTTCAGACGGGCAGAGGAGCTCCGCGCCGGAGTTTAACGAGAGAGATCCGTGCCGCTGAACATGGGCTAGAGCCTCCGTCTGGGCACTTAATGATTTGTTTACTTGTTAAGTTTGTAATGAAATACACTTCTTCTGTTACTTTTCAAAGTTGACAGCCAACTGGAAGAGTTCCAGCTTTCCTCAGAAAGGAATGCTAATAATTTTCGGACAGTTTTAAAACATAATATATGCTACTGTTTTGATTTTGCATTGTAATAATTTACTAATGGGCGCAGCAGGTTAGTGTCGCAGTCACACAGCTCCAGGGTCCTGGAGGTTGTGGGTTCAAGTCCCACCCCGGGTGACTGTCTGTGAGGAGTGTGGTGTGTTCTCCCTGTGTCTGCGTGGGTTTCCTCCAGGTGACTGTCTGTGAGGAGTGTGGTGTGTTCTCCCTGTGTCTGCGTGGGTTTCCTCCGGGTGACTGTCTGTGAGGAGTGTGGTGTGTTCTCCCTGTGTCTGCGTGGGTTTCCTCCGGGTGACTGTCTGTGAGGAGTGTGGTGTGTTCTCCCTGTGTCTGCGTGGGTTTCCTCCGGGTGACTGTCTGTGAGGAGTGTGGTGTGTTCTCCCTGTGTCTGCGTGGGTTTCCTCCGGGTGACTGTCTGTGAGGAGTGTGGTGTGTTCTCCCTGTGTCTGCGTGGGTTTCCTCCGGGTGACTGTCTGTGAGGAGTGTGGTGTGTTCTCCCTGTGTCTGCGTGGGTTTCCTCCGGGTGACTGTCTGTGAGGAGTGTGGTGTGTTCTCTCTGTGTCTGCTTGGGTTTCCTCCGGGTGACTGTCTGTGAGGAGTGTGGTGTGTTCTCTCTGTGTCTGCGTGGGTTTCCTCCGGGTGACTGTCTGTGAGGAGTGTGGTGTGTTCTCCCTGCTTGAAGCCTCCCAGCTTTTGTTTCCTAAACTGATCAATGTTCGTCAACATATTCACACCTACCCAGCTCAGACACAGTGATAGTGATAAATGAAAGAAAGAAACTAAAATCAAAATAAATTCTAACGGTGTGCAGTGAAACAATGTGCTAACGTCATCTAAACAGGGCTTCTTTGTGGAACTACTGTATGTCACACGACATATTCCCATGTGTGTGTGTGTGTGTACAGCCTATGTATGTATAGTGGATGTACAGTCCAGTGTGTGTAGTAAAGGCTCAATGAGATCTGTTTTAAAGAGCAGCTGTCGGAGTGTATGAATAAGTCTCAGTGGGACAGCAGTGGTGTGTTAAATTGGAGCGCATCTCATCACCCATCGGTGAACACAGTGACTTACAGTCATGAACACACACACACACACACACACACACACACACACACACACTGGATCTCTAACACAGTGTCCTGCCTTTTTTAGCCTCTACCATAGACATTGATTTTTGTTTCTTACTCTGACCGCCCACTGAACCTTATAGCTGCATGCGTGTGTGTGTGTGTGTGTATGTGTGTGTGTGTGTTAGAAAGCTCTCCTTGGTGTGTGCAGAGCAGACAGTAGTAGACATGGCAGTCTAATTTATCACCACTACTGAGGACACTCAAAGCACAAAGTACTGCAAAAGACACAACAGCTCTCCTGGGCCTCCTCCTCACCCCACACACACACACACACACACTGTAGTAGTAGCTTTAAATCATGATGCACTCACCTTTCCGTAGGGAACGCAGGGAAAGTGTGCAGTGATGTAACTCCCTGAAACTCCAAGCCGTGCAGAGTTCTGAATGGAACAGGTTTGAATGGAACTGAACTGAACTACACTCAGTCAGGCGTAATGTAACATGCAAATGACGTTTTACAAATATGCTGATACTTTTAGATACAAAGCACCTCATAGAAGCAGCTTATAACTCACTCACTCTCTCACTCGTACTCACTCAGAACTACTTCACAATCAGGTGCTCTTCAGTGTCCAGTTTGTTTTAATGTGGGTCTAAAGGTTCTTTTCTGATCCAACTCCAACAAACAAAATACTGTGAGGACACAAATGCATCACCAAATGAAAAGGAAAGGAATAAAAACTAGAAAATTAGTGGCTCAGAAAGTCGTAAATCTACGTGTTTTTCCTGAATACAGCACAGTGTCTGATGGTTAGGGCTCTAGGTTAGTTTCATGCACGACAAATAAAATATAAATAAATAAAAAAGTACATTCAGGCAGGTTTAAATTTGCAGTGTCCTGGGATCATTTCCTCTTTAACAGATGTTCCTCTGTGATTTTATTTCCATCCGGGTCAAACCTGTTGGTCTTTTCCACCCTTTTTCTTTGAGAAAATCACAGATTAAACTACTTATTGCTGATCACCTGACTATTAGGTGGTGGATCATTCATAGTGCAACTGTGTGAAACTGTGTGTGTCACAGGAGTGTATCAGGTTTAGAGTGCCTACAATAAAATGGTCAGATGTGTGTGTGTGTGTGTGACCTATAGTGTCATATATCGTATATCACGTATCATTTACAGCAGGAATATTAGCATATTAATTTCCATATGTCGTACTGTGAGCGCATGTAAATCCACACTGAGCCTCTGATTGGTCGGCTTCGTCAAGTGACAGGCCTTCACCTCCTAGTTTCCGTGACAACATGAGTGTCGTGAGAAGAGTGAGAGCTAGCCCTCAGGGACGCAACCATCACGCTTTTCTGTCTCCATCTGCACAGCTGCTCTCACACACACAACAGGAAAAAAGTAGGTTACAGACACAGTTCCTTTCAGCAGAATACTGTGGTGTTGATTATATTCTTCGTTATGAGTTAGAGATAATGTCAGTAGTTCCCTTATTCACTCATTCACACCTCATTCTCTCACTTTTCTCTTGTTCTCTGCCTTTTCTCTTTCTTCTTTCTGTCTCTCTTTAACAGTAGCAGAGGAGGGGTGGTAGTGTGTTCTAGTAGCTGCTCTGCCGATTTGACTCCGTATCTCTAAGTAAATGACATATCGTCTCAAAATATTGATTGGATGTATCATAATTATATCTTATATTCTCAAAACGTGCACTTGTGACTCACAACGTTGACCCGATAGGTACGAATATGTATTTATATGATCAAAAATGTATGAAGTCAATTTATGTTGTGGGTGGGACGGTGGTGCGGCAGGTTAGTGTCGCAGTCACACAGCTCCAGGGTCCTGGAGGTCGTGGGTTCAAGTCCCACTCCGGGTGACTGTCTGTGAGGAGTGTGGTGTGTTCTCCCTGTGTCTGCGTGGGTTTCCTCCGGGTGACTGTCTGTGAGGAGTGTGGTGTGTTCTCCCTGTGTCTGCGTGGGTTTCCTCCGGGTGACTGTCTGTGAGGAGTGTGGTGTGTTCTCCCTGTGTCTGCGTGGGTTTCCTCCGGGTGACTGTCTGTGAGGAGTGTGGTGTGTTCTCCCTGTGTCTGCGTGGGTTTCCTGAAGGTGACTGTCTGTGAGGAGTGTGGTGTGTTCTCCCAAAAATACAAAAGCATCTGTAGGTATGAGTGAACGTGTGAGTGTGTGTTGCCCTGTGAAGGACTGGCGCCCCCTCCAGGGTGTATTCCTGCCTTGCACCCAATGATTCCAGGTAGGCTTTGGACCCACCGTGACCCTGAACTGAATAAACGCTTACAGACAATGAATGAATGAATGAATTTATGTTGAAATTATGTCCAAATCCTCACTGAAAACTTTAATTATAGTCAGGTTTTAGATTTCCACAAAGGTCCAACTCTTTGGTCACGTTCTTGTGGCTGTGTGGGAAGTTTAAAAAAAGAATTGTAGCCTTTCTGAGTGTTTTTGAACATAAATATAGGAAAACAACATAGTACAGTACTGTTAGACACTTTACTGCTGGTGGGCTGCTCCGCCATGTCACAACTCGGCCAGATCAGGCTGCATTGAATATTTTTGAGGTATTCGACTTCACTTTACGACTTCAGAAGGTGTTCACGTGGTGCCTCCTGGTGGGAAACTCATTTTCGTGATAAAACCAATTTAATGCAGCATAATATCCCAGAAAATGACATCATTTATTTTGAACTAATTACTTGAAATATTCACATTGTATTTTAGATATTACATTAATATTTAATTGAAACCTGCCTTTATTATGAGATACAGAGTGAAGATGTAAAAAAATGTCATTATTTCAAGATGCGTAGTCTAGATTTCATTATCTGGAAATATACAGTCAGTATTCGGAGAAAGTAAGTCAATATTTAGACGTTCTCCTGCCAGAAATAGAACTGACAGAAAAGAAATTATTCTGTCTCCTTAACCTGACAGGAACGGGCTTCTATACTCTCTCTCTCTCTCTCTGTCTCTGTGGCATGACATTGTGCTTCTGCCTTGAATATTGCAGCAACATTGCATCATTCCAAAGTTCAGCAAGAGACAATTGCTCTGTCACTGGCACCTTAAAAAGTGTGTGTGTGTGTGTGTGTGTATATATGTATATGTGTGTGTGTGTGTATACACTTTGCCCCGGGGCTATTTAGCCACTGGTATCGCTCTGTCTCCTGCTTCTTCTCAGTTTGACTGACAACAAAGACAAGTGGTGCTGATGTGTGTTGGAGTTAAAGTCTCCAGCATTATCCAGTGCAGACTCGCAGTCAAAGCGCTCATAAATATTCCCACGCTCTGCTGGACTCAACTGACCATCCCACTGCCCTCAGCATGGCCTCTGCCCGGTCCACTCCTGTGCACCATGTTTCAGTACACGGTCAACAATGACATCAGGACTGTACCTGTATCAACACTTCAAACACTAAGTTATCCGGACAAGGTCTCCACACATTATCGACAGCACTGTGGAGTAGACACGCCCACATCTGACCACGCCCAATGCCAAACGATTTCTGATAAACAGAAAGGTTAAAGACGTAAGGGAAGGTTTGCTGATGTGTTTGATGAGTCTGAGGTCAGTGTTTGTTTTTTCCGCAGGACTCAGCTCCCCCCCGGCTAACCTGGCGTCCTCAGCTGTGCCCAGCATAGTGACCCCCATCGTCAACGGCTTCACGGGAATCCCCCCTCAGCCCAACGGTCACCCAGTGGAGGCGGTCTACACCAACGGCCTCCCGCCATATTCCACCCAGAGCCCCACTGCGGCAGACACACTGCAGCAGGCCTTCACTGGCGTCCAGCAGTACACAGGTACACACACACACTGTATGTTAAGCTGCAATCAGTCATTTTCTCCAATGACTCTTCCTCCTGTTAAGAAAGCTAATGTGCTCTGGACGTATCAGAGAATGTCACTCCCATGTGATGCTTTTGTAAATATAGTCATCTTTATAAATATTATTTGGTGGTAAAAATGACAGATTGCACCTTTAATTTCAACATATACATTAAAACAGCTGTGTGGTGGAGTTCTGTACATACACTGATCAGCCATAACATTAAAACCACCCCCCACACACATTTTTTTCCACACTGATTGTCCCTTTAATCATCTGCACTGACCATATAAGTGTCCTTTGTTATTGCTCTGCATACTTTGTTAGCCTCCCTTTACTATGTTCTTCAGTGAAGCACCCACAGAGCTGCTATGGTCTGGGCGGGTCATTCTCAGGCCACTTAATACCTGCTCCGTCCTATGGGGTGGGTCCTGAAGACCAAGGACAATGAGAGTAGAAACAAGGAAGTGTCTTTAATGTTATGTGTATATACGTCTAAAGAGTGGCAGACAATTAGAGAGAGGGGATTTGGTGCTTATGCTAATATCAAGTTGATTGAATTGAATGTCACAGCCTTGAAGTGTGCTCCCTGATTAAAACGTTAGGTTGCGATTGTCTGTGTAATGCCCCCCTGCTAGAACATGATCTCTATTTGTCGGTTTGTATATAACCTGTCTGGAAATGATAGCTCTCGTTGCGTCCTCACAATCTGTCACCCGCTATCAGCTTGATATTTGATTAATGCCTTTTCAAGTTGCGTTGGGGTCCTGTCAATCTCCCATTAGAATATAAAGGTCAACCAGCAGCTTGTAATTCTGT
This sequence comes from Hoplias malabaricus, assembly GCF_029633855.1. Classification (NCBI taxonomy): domain Eukaryota; kingdom Metazoa; phylum Chordata; class Actinopteri; order Characiformes; family Erythrinidae; genus Hoplias; species Hoplias malabaricus. The sequence continues at coordinate 20,471,727 of NC_089818.1, forward strand.
GTCTCCTCCCTCTGTTCCCTTCGTGTGTGTAGCCATTTACCCCACCACCACACTGACCCCTATAGGCCAGACACTGCCACAGCCACCTCAGGTCATTCAGCAGCAGCAGCAACGAGAAGGTGAGCAAACGTCTTTTCATGCATTAAAGGTGCAATACATATTTTTCTCCAATTATTTTTTTGTATCAGAGATTCTGTACTAAACTTATTCAATTTTCAAAATGGCCACTCCCATGTGGGGGATCCTCTCTATGGAGAATAAACTGGTTTATTCCAGGGCCACAAAGCAATTTGAGCCTTCAACTTGTGCAAGTTGCATTTGAGGACTCTATATTAAAAACAGTACTTATATTTATAAATACGGTTTGGTTACTTTATGCTAAAAATGACTGACCGCCCCTTTAAAGCAATGATTTAGGAATTCACTGAACATTTTTAATGCTGATTTTTTATGATTTGACAACGTTTGTGTGTACATTTCGGTGTGTGTTTGTGTGTGTGGCAGGTCCAGAGGGCTGCAACCTGTTCATCTATCACCTGCCGCAAGAGTTTGGTGATAATGAGCTGATGCAGATGTTTCTGCCTTTCGGCTCCGTCATCTCCTCCAAAGTGTTCATGGATCGAGCCACTAACCAGAGCAAGTGCTTCGGTGAGAGCAGTACACTCACTCACACACATTTCAGGAGTTTATACGCACCCTGTTAATATGGTTATTCTTATTATCAGGTTCTGGAAGTTGTTTGATTATTCTAATGGTCATGTAAACAGCATACTCCAGTTTTATAAATCAGATTAAAACTATTATCAGATTTCATGAAATCCAATGTACAGAGTGGGCCATTTATATGGATACACCTTAATAAAATGAGAATGGTTGGTGATATTAACTTCCTGTTTGTGGCACATTAGTATATGGGAGGGGGGGAACTTTTCAAGATGGGTGGTGACCATGGTGGCCATTTTGAAGTCGGCCATTTTGGATCCAACTTTTGTTTTTTCAATGGGAAGAGGGTCATGTGACACATCAAACTTATTGGGAATTTCACAAGAAAAACAATGGTGTGCTTGGTTTTAACGTAACTTTATTCTTTCATGAGTTATTTACAAGTTTCTGACCACTTATAAAATGTGTTCAAAGTGCTGCCCATTGTGTTGGATTGTCAATGCAACCCTCTTCTCCCACTCTTCACACACTGATAGCAACACCGCAGGAGAAATGCTAGCACAGGCTTCCAGTATCCGTAGTTTCAGGTGCTTCACATCTTGAAGGTATGGTGTGGTATATGGGGTACAAAGATAGTGGGGCCATTCTTCATCAATGGAAACCTCAAGGCCACTGGATATGCGAAATTACTACATGATGATGTGTTTCCCTGTTTGTGCACTGAAGCTGGCACGTTCTCTGAGTTTTTCCAGCAAGATGGTGCACCAACACATTATGGGTGTCAGGTTCGAGCATTCCTAGATGAACAGTTTCCTGGAAAGTGGATTGGTCGTCGTGGGTCAGTTGAATGGCCCCCAAGGTCTCCCGATCTGACCTCCTTAGACTTTTATCTTTGGGGTCATCTGAAGGCAATTGTCTATGCTGTGAAGATACGAGATTTGCAGCCCCAGAAACTACGGATACTGGAAGCCTATGCTAGCATTTCTCCTGCGGTGTTGCTATCAGTGTGTGAAGAGTGGGAGAAGAGGGTTGCATTGACAATCCAACACAATGGGCAGCACTTTGAACACATTTTATACGTGGTCAGAAACTTGTAAATAACTCATGAAAGAATAAAGTTACGCTAAAACCAAGCACACCGTTGTTTTTCTGGTGAAATTCCCAATACGTTTGATGTGTCACATGACCCTCTTCCCATTGAAAAAAAACCCCCAAAAGTTGGATCCAAAATGGCCGACTTCAAAATGGCCACCATGGTCACCACCCATCTTGAAAAGTTTCCCCCCTCCTGCCACAAACAGGAAGTTAATATCACCAACCGTTCCCATTTTATTAAGATGTATCCATATAAAAGGCCCACCCTGTACTCTTACCCATCTGCACATGTGCAGAAAAGTAACCAAATAAAGACAAAGGTTCCTTGAACTAAAATTAATTGAATTTCCCAGCACATGCTGTGTTGAGTTTATTAGTGAGTTGCCACTCAATGGTAAATGTGATTGTCCTGTGTTTACAAATAAACATTGACTGTCAGACACTGAGCATTCTCATTATCAGATCATTAACCTGTTGAACAGAAAATTGCCAGAATCTGTTTCTCCTAAATTTAGATCAGATCAGATTAGATTTTGTAAACACACTCACTGATCCAAGCATCTGCATGCTTCACACTGCAGTGAGTGTACTACAGATTGTGTTCAGCCACTTCTGAGTGAATTCATTTGTGTTAGAGATGCATCTGTACAGAGTTCAGAGTACACATTGATCACGATGCCCTGGAGCCATGAGCTTTGAGCAAAAACTGGAACACATTCCTAATACAAACTAGCATCAAAGCTTAGAGCAATGAGGGTTTGAGCCATGTGTGTGTGTGTGTATTTCTGCACTGGAGATATGAACGCAAATAGCTGTAAATCCTGGATCAGACGTTACCCAGACTTTTCCCCCTGTGTGAATAAAGCTGGTAATGAACATTAACCTGGTTGGAGTGTTATTTACATTGAAATCAACAGTCAATTCCAGTTCCAGTTAGTGGTTTACCTGACATGTTAGACCTTGGGTTCACCTCCTGAAGTCCTAACCAATGAGAGTGCTCCCTTGGCTGTTTCCGCCTACACACTGGACAGGATTCTGTTTGGCGTTTTTATTTTGTTTTTTTTTTCTTCCAAGAATGTAACCCCTTTGTCATTAACTAACAATGATGTAGTAGCAGTCGTGCTACAATAAATACAATACATATATTGTGATACAATAACAGTGCTACAATATTTGCAGAGCTTTTGGTCATTTCATAAATGCCTATAAGAGTATACACAGTGTCTATGCAGTTCTAAGCCAAACACAAACTCACCTGCACGTCCTGATCAGACCAGATTTGTTATCGCTGTTTCTTTCTCTTCTTTACTAACTGCTCATTACCGTTTGGGAGGGGCTTTGCTTACAAAAATGCTATCTAGATGCCCACAATAACTCCATATTCACTCCTTATGGGTGTGTGTTGCAGGCTTTGTGAGCTTCGATAACCCCGCCAGCGCCCAGGCAGCCATCCAGGCCATGAACGGCTTCCAGATCGGCATGAAGCGTTTGAAAGTGCAGCTGAAACGGCCTAAGGACGCCAGCCGCCCTTACTGACCCTTGCCATGGACATACGTACACGCACACACAGCCAACAGCACAGGTGGGGCTGCTGCTTCCTCCAAACACTGAAATATATATATATATTGTTTAATGAGAAATATCTATTAATGGATTTACATTTGCTGTGAATTAACCAGTTTATGGTCCATAGACAGGGTCCCCCTAATGGGGGCCGCCATGTTTTTAATAGACTAAGTACTGAATCTGTTACATCCAGGACACTAGGTATCAGTATATTAAGCTGGATATAGATGATAGTTCATTTCTAGTGTGTGTGTTTTCAGTGTGGGGTGTGTGTGTGTGTGTCTCTCCAGAGTCCAACATTACTCTTTCATTCCCATCTTAGGTTTTGAATGGTTACAGTCTTGATATCTTGACGGATGGAAAACTTTTCTTGCAAAACCAACATGAACCAGAGACAGACGTCACATAAAAAGGAGTGCAAAGAAGAAGAAAATATAAATAAATGTGGTAAAAGATGTACTTTTTGTTTTTGGAAAAGAGGTTAAAAAAAACATATCAGATGTACCTTTTTTCAGCGTCGTCACGGCGACAGAGGTTCTTCAGCAGAACAGGGAACAGCTGTAACCCGAGGAAGTGAAGCCAGCAGCAATGGAAGCCAAACAGGACAACAGCAAACAAACTTCTGCTTGAGAATATAAAGACCAAAAAATTTAAAATAATAATTTAAAAAAATAAACAACACATGAGCAACACTATGGACACTTTTGGAGCAACAGTCCAGCTTTTGAGTTTTTGTGGGGGACTCGGATTTTGCTCCAAAAAGCAGTGATGGATGGAACTGATGGACAGATCCTTGTACAGAAGTTTGGAAAGGAAGGGAAAAAGGCGAATGAACACCTATGGCTTTTACTTCTATGGACGAATGAGGGTTTTAATACGTGAAGATCCAAGGAGAAAAAAAAAAAAAAAAGATTTTCGTCGTTATGACGGACATAACTCTCTCCCTCTCTCTCTCTTTCTCTCTGTCTCTCTCTCTGTCCTGCAGAGCTCTTGTATATGGCTCACTAGCAGTTCCACAGAAGCAGTATCATTGCAGTTCTCTCTCTCTCTCTCTCTCTCTCTCTCTCTCTCTCTCTCTTCCACGGCCCCTTTTGGGGGACCTGAGGACCAAATCTTTTTAATCTCTATCATCAATAACATTCAATATTATCATTGATTATCTTACAATACACAGGCTACTGCATAAAAATAATAATAATATTAATATAATTACGATTTAAGAATTAGACAGAATACTTCAGGGTGTATAGTGTATGTACAAAAATGGGGGGGGTGAAACTGGGGTTTTGTTTTCTTAAAAAATAACAAAAAAAAATAATATAACAAAACACTTTTGTGAATAAACTAGTTTCCAGGTGACGTGAGCAAAGCTACAAGTCTGAAGGGTGATAGATGATGTGTTAGTGGGGTGTAGTAGCTCAATGCTAGAGTCTGAGTGGAGATGAGATGGTTATGGGCACATTCTGATTCCTCTTCTGATCCCAGCCACACCTTGTTTTAGTAAAATAACGTCCAACCTACAGTGCATCTGTCTGTGGCAGAACACATACAATTCATGTAGGTGCTGATTGGCAGATTGGAGGACTGGCTGTTAAAGCGCAACGCAAAATTATTTTATTAACACCACAAATACCACCTCACTGGGGTTTTGAACACTTTGACACGGCAAGTACGCAACCCCCAGAAACACCAGCCTGTAACACAATATAAAAGCGTACACCGCTGTACCCATGAACCAATCCAAACGGTTCCTTACGTTAAGTTTACGTACTTCCATTGTTCATTGTTTTTGTCCTAAATCACGCTGTATGATGTGCGCTTACATAAAATAATCCAACAAACTCTGCAAAATGTAGAATTATAATTAGGTTTATGACACACCAAAAAGAAAATTGAAACCCAAAATTCAGCCCACAATTCGACCAAAAAAAAAAAAAACTAAACCGTAAAAATGGATAAAACTAACAATTAAACATTGGTGCCAAAGCTTTTTAAAAATTTCTTTTCCACCTTAAATGGTGCAGCAGTTACATTCTGATCCCTAACCTTTATAATAGGGTTGTCATGGCAACCTTAAATTGTGCCGAAGTTACAATTCTGGCCACTTCTCAAATCATAGGCCAATTTAATTTAAGTAGTTGTCAGTCAAATATTTACTTCTATTTTTTTATGATGCTCACAATGTCGGCGCATCCCTTGATAAACTACCTGAAAAAACCACGCCGTAATGTGATCAAACGTAACGTGTCAGCTCTGCAACTCAAACATACTCACCTCTCTTAACACTTCCAAAACTGTGTAGTTTATTAATGTTTTTAACTATTTCAGTACTAAACTAAATCAGATTAAATTATTAAGAGCTTAAAATATTGCAGTATGAGCAGCACAAACTCAAGCACATCTTGGTACAAAGAACTGTGACATTCGCATTAGACTAAAGGCCAAGACGCCACTGCCAACAACAACAAATTCAATCAGTGTTATTCTAGTTTTACTGAAGTGTGAATAGGCACAGGGTCAGAGCTTCTATTGTATCTTGATGCATTCTATATTTTTGTACCTTATACATTGCTTAGTTCTCATATGACCATTTATACACACTGTATGTCCAAAGGTTTGTTGACACTCGTTATAATGAGTAAATTCAGCCTTCATTTCAGAAGAAATATTGGATGAGAAAGTGTCCACAAACGTTTGGATGTATACTTTACAACTAGTGCAGTTCAGTCCTCTTCCCTTAAGAAATATATTTCTAAGGGACAGTAGCTCATGGACTTTCTATCACAGGGGTCATTCTGCCATTCCACCACCAATATTTTGTCAGGGAATGGGAGTATCTAGCTGGACTCTAAAAGCTGCTGAACTTGATTTGGTGTGACAGCACACTTCACTCTTTAAGTGGCCACTCGCCCAACAGATGTTTTATTCAGCGGAATGAAGGGTTAGTGATAGGGCTACATGGCCAGGACAAGCTGGATTTAAAAGCTTGGGAATGGGTAAAATCACGCCAACTGTAGTGCTAAGTGCGTCCAGTTTAATGCAAATAACTGTCAGACCCAGAGTTGCAGTAGGTAACCAGCTGTTGCTGTAGTAAGAAAACACAAATACGTATTCACACATTTTTCTGGAGTCTTAAATTTATAATAACTAGGGGTGATCACTACCCAGTAAACAAGGAACGTCCCTAAACGTTCAAAATAGGTCTAAAAGTAGTCTGTCCGTCAAGGACATATTTTAAACGTCGATGGACGTCCAAAGTCCATCTTAATAAGTTAGTTAAGTGGTGACCAATCGATAACGTCAGTGGACATCCAAATCGCATTTTATACAAGTAATTTATTTCGGGACCAATTAATAACGTCAATGGACGTCCAAAATACGTCTAATAATCGTCTTTTCAATGTCTGTGTTTGGACGTCTCTTCAACTTTCATTTTCAACCTTAAGAGAACGTTGATTAGACAGCAGTCATTACGTTATTTCAACGTTGAATCAACGGCTAAATGTTTACTGGGTATAGTCTCCCAAAGCTTTTCCATAAATATAAAAACCATAAATCTGATCAGGATGAAGTGGTTATAAAAAATGGGAAAGTTTTCTCATGACATTAACCAAAATCACAGGCAACATTATGCTAAACCCTTTGTTTTTCAGTGCCTGTCATACACAAACTTACAAAAACGTTCCAAGAAACCTGGGCACAATGATGAGGAAACACCTTGTTTATAGTAATACGTTTTGGCATTACACCAGACTCACTTAATATCCTCTTAGCTGTGCCCAAATTAGCATCAGGTCAATATGTCGGCTTCTCTTCTGTTCAGTTCTGATGTAAATTGACGGCACTGGGAAGAAGCCTTGTAAATGTTTAAGTGAGTTTTAACTACTTTTTATTTTTAATCTTGCATGTAAATGCTGTACTGCTCTTAAAACAGAAATAGAGGTTAGGACAAAGTTAGATACACTTGATTTTATATATATATTTATTTAAATAATTTGCATCCTTAGAATTCCACATGTAGACAACTGATTTCTTAAAACAAATGGACACTAAGGCTACACAGTCCAAGGAATTTTGGAGAACAACAATAATACCTACAGTAGATTTAGGACGCGGTGTGGCTCTGTTGACATACATCCTTCTGTTCTGGTTTGCTCAGCAATGGTATTTTTATGGAGTTTTTAGGCATGTTTTCCTTTTAGACCATAATCTGACCGTACCTGAGTTTAGTTTTTAATACTGTGTGGTTCACATTAGGCTAGAAAGCTTCTTTTCTGTCTGGAATTCTAGCTCTGAAAACATACATACACACACAAGAGAAAAGTTCACTGCCTGTCTGATGTGAAATCAGTCATTTTTAGACTGGAGCTAGTTACCAGGGACCAAGTCAAAAATACAACGGGGTTCTACATTAACTGTTTTCCAGGTGAACTGCTTCTGTTTGTAAATTTGAAGAGCGTTTGGCACAAAATGTCTGCCAGCATAAACAAAATGTCCGGTTCACTAAGCCTAGGCACCTTTCTTCAAGACTCCCCTAAACAAAGCTACAATTGTGACGTAATAAAGATCAACATAATTCTTAAGGCTGCAGTTGTTTGAACGTGTTGTTACGTGCAGTTGTATGAAAACTTACCAGCATTAATAATGTAACCCGTTTAGTCGCGTTCCAATGAGAGTTATACAGCTTTAGTGATTTTGTTAAGATAACATTAGCCCATTCTGACTGCCAGGAACGTGGAAAGAAAACTAGTGTTTACTTAGGGTGACCAGATCTGAGACGGTGAAAAAGAGGACACGTCTCGGGGGGGAGGGGCTCTCGCCCTCCGCAGTTGTACGCTTAGCTGGACCAATGTGTGCTTTTAGGTCCTTTACACCATTATTTGTTACACAAAACATGGGAATTTCTTCTTTAATCCACCCGAGAACTTACATTTACGTTTCGGCATAGCTGCTCGAGATGAGGGTGGGTACATGAGCTTTGCCTGAGGTAAACAAGGACTACTGACGTGCAGACTGACCAATTAAATGTTTACAGAGAAGGTTATCGACCAATAACGGTAGCTCTACAGTCAGACCGTCCAATCAGAAGATTTTAGTCTACTTCACCACGCCCCCTTCTCACTCAAGCGAACCAATCGGAGTAGGGGAGGGCGGGACTAGTTTGTGAACGAAACTTCTCGAAGTTCTATGTAAGCGCTAGAAAAACCAAATCCCGGACGTTTGTGAAATTCCGGCCGGACATTTTTTAAGTCTAAAAAGGAGGACATGTCCGGGTAAAAGAGGACGTCTGGTCACCCTATGTTTGCTACGAAATTTCCTTTCCACCTTAAACGGTGCCGCCCTCTCGCGCGCCACACTGTACTGTAACTGCAGCAACATTTAAGGTGGAATCGAAAAAACTCGATTTAGAAGTTTGGGGAAAATAAGCCTACGGAGGTCTCTGGGACTATTTAAGGTGGAAATGATCATTCTATTCAAGGATAAACTTAAAATAATCGCCTATTTATGGGGCGTTATTTAAAGTGGAATGGAAAATTATTTTGGAGTTAGTTGCTCATTTAAGGCGGAACATTGAATATGGCACGTAAATTCCATTCACGGGCTAATGTTGAACCCTGAGACACAACCTGAAATGGATAGAAATGACTACTACTAAGGTTTAAAAATATGTACAGCCATCTAACCCTGACCTTTTCCCTTCACCCCATGTTGGAGCCTGTTTTGCTGCATCGATTGCCTTGGTGCAACAACAAAATCATGAGACCAGTAGAGCCTGGTCTGACCATTAGGATCACACATCTATTCTCAGAGGGGGAGTACCGTCCACTCTGCTCCGGCACCCGGACCACGCTTACTGTAATTAAACACGGGCCGAAAGGTGGCCACTTAAATGGGAGTTCAGTCACTGTGCTTTTTCTCAAGATTACACTTAGTCGATGCTTGGTGGACTCTCGTGGTGGAGAATGCTTGCTTAGCGTTTCCTCTCTACAGTATAAACTGCCATAGGCCTCTAGGATACTGTGCACAAAAAAGATTATTTTAAAGTTTTGGCCCTGTTCGCTGTCCTAGGACTTTTCGTGCTGCCTGTGCCAACCACACAGACCAGACTTGTGCTACTTATACCAATATAAATGATCACTGTTGTGAGAAAACCTCTTACGTTTAGATACACTTAATGTGACGTGAAGGAGCAAGTCACTCCCCAAAGTTCCAATCACATTAAATCTAATTTCTTTGTATTCCCATAGAGCGGGTCCCCCACATGGGGGCAGCCATGTTTAAAATATGTTTAGTACAGAATCAGAATAGATGTCAGAATAATGGCACGTTAAGACATGAAGGGTTTCATGACATGAGAAAATAACCGATTGTTGTTTGATAAATCCGTTCCGATGACCAGTGTATCACAAAATGTAGCCTGTGCTAATGTTAAGGCACATGTTATAATATATATATTTACTATTTTACTATATTTGACTATTCTTTATAAAAAATGTGGTCACTTAGAAACGAACAGCCAGGGGATCACATCATCTGAGCAGGGGTGTTGAAACTTTTGCACATTGTGTGAGATTTTCTTACATTAGTGATGGCACGTAGAAGGAATGCTGCATTCTGTTTTATGCCCCAGTACATTCCAGTCGTGTGGTGTAGGGAAGAGAAATGAAGCGGAGGAGAAAAGTCATCTTCAGTGTTAGATAAGCTGCTGGTTTCTGGGAGCGGAGGGCAGGCAGGAGACGGCTGATTTGGGACGCAGCCGTCTCGCACCCAGGGCACTATGAGCGCACTCCAGGGCACGGATTGAGCGCGCACATTATCTTGCCCAGTGCCATTATCATTCCAGGAGAGGGAGGGAGGGAGGGGGGGGGGGAAATGCAGCCAGATGATGTAAAAGTGATGCAAGAGTCGTGCAACAGAACATTCCGTTTTTTTTTGGCAGCGGGAGATGTATTATATGCTGTTGGCGGCCAGACATACAAACTCACTGTACAAATACAACAACAACAAAAAAAAATAAAATGAAATATGACTTTATTTATACTTCTATTTATTGCCAAAAATATTTATTTCTTCTTTCATAGCTTGCCCTGCCTATAGTTAACTTAACACTCTGTGCATGCTATTTGCTAGACACGTAGATTTTTTTAGTAAATGGACAAAAGAAAAAAAACGTTAAAAAATGCATTGTTGCACTGATTTTTTTCGGGTTTGTTTGTTTGTTTCCAACCAATACCTCCAAGGGTCTAGAATAAATCAAAAATGTGGCACAGTGTGAGAGCAGAGCTCAGCGAACGTAAAGGTGCAGCGCGGTTGGATGTGGACGGAGGATGTTAGCGAGCTCTAAACTGCGATAGTAGACCGTCGGCTTGTTGTGGATTAATCCCATTGGGTAACACTTGGAGAGGTCAAGCCAATATACTGCTGCCTAGAGCATCCAACAAAGCTGTGCTTTTAAAACCACTGCAGTTTTAGACACGACAGTGAGCTGGACCAGTGCAGGACTACAAGAGAAAGCTCACTGTGTGCGCTGTGGACGCCATTCCCTAGTCATGTCTGTATTAGGAAGTTAGAATCTAAGCTTTTTTTAAACACCAGTGTTGATTCAGTGTAGCAATTTAAGCAGAACAACTTAATTCAAATCTTTAATAACCTCATAATTCAGAGGATCCAGTGATATTCAGAATACATTCAGAGTTCTGAACATCAGGAAGAGTCTGTTTATAAACCACAGGGTATATTTACATTGCCATCATTGAAAATGTAAGCTCGGAATTCCTAATATGGGCATGACGACACCAGTGTGGACGGTCTAAACAGTGCACAGCAGGCGTGAGGAACTTTGGGAGTATGGTTTTATTTACTGTGCTTTTCTATATGCTGTTACTACCTGAATTAAGCCATGTTAGCTTTGATCTCTTCTTCTTCCTCCTCCTCCTCCTCTTCCTGTACGCCACTATCCTCTGCTGAAGCAAGCTGTATTACGATATCGAAAAAGAGAAACATACAAACCTCAATCTTTCTATTCAACTTGTATTGTCATTTTTTTAGAAGAGAGTTATTTTACTGCCAGAATTCTAGCCTCGCTCATGACTTTGACAGCGCTCCAGCTGATGTTCAGAATGTGGATGTATTGAAGAGGGCGAGGACGGAAGGTTTTGGGGGGGGTGGGATGGGGGGCGGGGTCTGGACTAGGAACGTAGGACGTTATAGATTCGTTACGCTGATATGATGATTATTCTGATGAATGATGTAGACTCTTATGGTGTTATTCTCATGAATGCAGTGGGTTGGGAGATAGCTTGAAGTATGAAAATCAGTATACTGTATGGAGGGGGGGTGTACTATTACTAGCACAGGAATCTTTTTCAGGTACTGTGGGTGGGAGGAGCTTTGGGGGAGGGGCTAAAAGCTCCGGGTTTATCTGTTTGACAACGGCTGATCCAAAAATCCGCTGTTTATTCTTTGACCTTCCTTATTGTTGTTATTATTAAGAACCAGTGATCAATGCTTCACCCGGATTGGCCGGTCAGGGCAGAACATGTCAGGAAAAAAAAAAAACAAAGAAAAATATACATAGTTGGGGAGAGGCTGTTTTTATTATTATTATTATTATTATTATTATTATTATTATTCGCTGTTGAAGATTAGAACTTGGGGTTTCTTAGCACAAATGTACAAGACAGATGTAAAACTGAATATTGAATCGTATTATTATGAAACTATGTTGATGATATGCTTTGGAGGGAAGGGTGGGACTTTCACAAACAAAAAACGATCGCGAACTCTTCCGCTGTTGCCTGGACGACAGCAGCAGACACACGCAGAAACAAACAGAGCCAGATACCAATAGGCACAGCTTTGTCAGGAAGGGGGCGTGGCCTGACATGTCCTAACCCCGCCCCCTCCACAGAACACAGGGGTTCCGGACAGAAAATCAAAAAAACAGCAAGCCGACCTTTTAGTCCCGTTCCTCTCTCCCTCTTGAACTTGCTGCTTTGACAATTACAAATGTGTAAAAGGTTTTGGAATTGCTTTCTATTTATTTTCTCTTAAATTATCGGAAGGGATTCTATTCACTTTTTTTGTGCTTTATTTATTTATATATTTATTATGAAAAAAAGGTTTTAATTTTGCTTTTTTTCGTTTGTTGATTTATGATATTAATATGTAATGTATAAATAAGGCTTATTGGGGCTTTTTCTCTCTTTCTCCTTTTTTCAATTTTACAATAAAAAAACTTTAAATGAATTTTAAAAACTTGTGTCCACTGTTTGTGTTTGTGTGTGTGTGTGTGAATGTCGAAAACACTTTTTCTAGCAATAATCCCAAACCAGGGTGAAATGAGCAGTCAAAAGTGGTGCATCTGTTTTTCTTCAGACTCAGTTTTTCCGAAGTTCAGTCGTAGAAACTGGTTGAAATTTACCTGTGGATTTTTTCAGATTCCTTAAAGCAACACTAGGTAGTATTTTTTGCCTTAAAACTACAGCTTCAAAATCATTGCGATGGTTCACTGACCTGTAATAGGGAGAACAGAGCCTCTGTTATTGCTACTCTGGGCTCAACACCACAGAAACTGCACTATGTACATTTTGTAAGAGGGTATAGATATCTGATTTCAAGACAGTGCTGTAAAATTAATTATACTCTGCAACTGCAGGGGGAGCCATGGAGCAAAAATAGCAAATCTACCTACTGTTCCTTTAAGCTCTCAAAGATGAAAGCTTTAACGGCTCTTTATCTGATACCAGTTTGTGTGTGAACCCCATATTCTCTGTATTTGTATTTGCTTTACCGTTTATCGTCTTTTGAAAGTTAAATATCCTTCTTCAGGGACAATCGGAGTAAAACACCATCACCGTAAGATACAAAGTCAGCAGGATTTGGGCCTTGAGTAACCTCCGTCTCAGCAGAAACTTTTCCAAGAGCTGAAATTAAAAGTTCTTCATATTTTATTTTGCACTTGGCCATGGAGCGATCAGAAGCTGTTGACCCTTTCTCTGGTGAAATAAATTGGCCCAATTATGATGAAGCGATGGTCCTGGTCGATGAGAGGAGCTGTCAGTTCATCTTTATTAGGAGCAGCTAATGAGAATCAATCTCTCCTCTGCCATTCCCCTGTCTCTTCATCAGCGCCTCTTACTCTCACTGTCTCTCTCTCTCTCTCTCTCTCTCTGCTCAGCCTGCTTTTCATGGGCAGCGGGTTATGAATTAGGATTATCGTGAATTAGGGAGAGAGGGAATATCCAGATTATTTTATCTGGGAGATTTATGGCCGAGGTGTTTAAAGCCCTGCCTCCCACACCAGGGGCAAAAGTAACATTAAATGTGTGAAGCTGGTGAGAAAGGAGTGAGGAAACGAATAGAATAAGAGCATAAACTGATGGACAAGCAGCCTGTCAGTTTCATCTCGGCAAGTCATTACCGAAAGTGTTTTTATAGCTCTATCAGCTTCCTCAGAATGTTCTTCGAAACACAGAGCACAGCTGGTTTCAGTTTCTAAAAGTGTGTGGGTACCTGCTCATCCAAAATTTGCTCTGAAATTAAGGACATTGGGAGGTACTACGTCCTTTTTTGCTTTAATAAAAGGTGTTATTTTTGTGAGCAGTGTTCATTTCGTTAGGAAAACTATGCCGAAAAATATTTGTTTACAATTTATATTTAACAATGAAAACCATATAAAGACTGGGAATGGTTGGTGATGTTAACTTCCTGTTTGTGGCACATTAGTATATGGGAGGGGGAAAACTTTTCAAGATGGGTGGTGAACATGGCGGCCATTTTGAAGTCGGCCATTTTGGATCCAACTTTGTTTTTTCAATGGGAAGAGGGTCATGTGACACATCAAACTTATTGGGAATTTTCCATGAAAAACAATGGTGTGCTTGGTTTTAATGTAACTTTATTCTTTCATGAGTTATTTACAAGTTTCTTCAAAGTGCTGCCCATTGTGTTGGATTGTCAATTCAACCCTCTTCTCCCACTCTTCACACACTGATAGCAACACTGCAGGAGAAATGCTAGCACAGGGTTCCAGTATCTGTAGTTTCCACCCCATTGTTTTTCTTGTGAAATTCCCAATAAGTTTGATGTGTCACATGACCCTCAAGTTTCCTCCCTCCCATATACTAATGTGTCACAAACAGGAAGTTAATATCACCAACCATTCCCATTTTATTAAGATGTATCCATATAAATGGCCCACCCTGTAGAATGTAAACCAAAAAGTGAAAAATTATCTGTTGTTTCTGCGTCTGTTTACTGTTGTCAGGGCAACGAGAGCATTAAGCTATTGTTTATGGAAAATATATGTAAATTAGTATAACTTTTTAAAATACATGACTAAAATTGGGCACTGTAGTGCAACAGGTCGCTGTCACACAGTTCCAGGTTCCTGGACTTGTGGGTTCTGTGAGGAGTTCTGTGTGGTTCCCCCCCGTGTCCACATGGGTTCGATTGGGCAACTCAAAAGTGTCCGCAGCTGTGAGTGGGTGTGCATCACCCTATGAAGGACTGGCCTCCAGGGTGTGTTCCTACTAACACTGCTTCTGAGGAGACTTTACATCATGTATTGAACACTGCAGTGAGGATTTGATTACATTCAGTCATTCAGTAACTGTTAAGACTGTCATTCACACACTCACCCAGTCACTCACACCTGTGGACGAACACACAGCCAGTCCACCTTTCAACTTGTGTGTCTGGACTGTGAGACGAAACTGGAGCACCAGGAGGAAACCCACGCTGACACAGGAAGAACACTCAGAGACGGTGACCCGGGGCGAGGCTCAAACCCAGGGCCTCAGAACGGTGGAAGTTGGTGGCAGTGACACTACCAGCTGCATCATGGTGCTGCCCTGTTTAGCGTCCCATTCCCTTTTCTGTGGACATTTCATTTCACACAAAACTAACCTAGTTGTTGTAAACTTTCAAAACTAATTACCTAAGTTATACCTTAGAGCCATAGCTCCAGTGCAAATCTAACAACTTCAGACGAGCTCGAGTGCATTTGGAGAGAGAGGGAAAGTGTAAAGTTGGTTTTCAGCTGAAGCATCGCTTTAACGTGCACGGTAATTGAAGGCTGAACTAATATTTGTGAATATTCTAATGAAGGCTGTGTTTGTATCATTCAGGGACCTGCGGGCCTTAAGCGCTCGTTTCCACGTCGCTGCTTTTCGCTGAGCTCCGCAAAACTGAAGTGCTGACATGTGGCGGTGAAGCACTCTGTCTTGATCAGATTTTAATCAAGGAAGAAACTTCAATGTGGACGACTACGCAACACACACACACACACACAACAACCCATCCCCAAAAACAAGGCTGCAGTTAGTGAACACACACACAGACTTGTATCTTTGAATTGTGGGGACATTACATAGACTTCCTTTTTTTTCTGTGGAGACTTAACATTACTTCGTCCATGGGGTTTACTACTTTAACCTTAACCCTAACCTTAAATCAACGTTGAAACATGTGCACACCTTAAAATTTAATGGATGTGTTAGTAAGATGAGTGTGTGTGGGGACTTATCCTCCTTGTGGGGACAATCCACTGGTCCCCACATTGTCTGGACAATCCACTGGTCCCCACAATGTGTGTGTGGGGACTTATCCTCCTTGTGGGGACAATCCACTGGTCCCCACATTGTCGGGACCAGTGGATTGTCCCAACAAGGAGGATAAGTCCCCACACACACTCATGTTACTAACACATCTATTAAATTAAATATAATTCATTAATCACCGAACTCAATCAACACGAGCTCAGTTTACACAGTAGCTGCACTTGTTTTCATGTCTTTGTGCTGCTGCGGAACATGGCAGAGGTGAAGATGTGTAAAGTGGGTTTTGTTTATGAAACTCCAAGTGCAGCCGTGCTGAATCCTGATTGGACGATAGTAGGGTAAAGCAACTCCAATGACCGTATGATTTGTTATGAAAGAAATAACCCCGCTGAAGAAACGTGAAGGCCGCTGTTTCAGTTGAGGTTTGTGTTAAGAAAATTTCTTTAACCTGTCTGACTCTATGACGTCCAGTAAACGAACCCCGAGGAGAAAGGTCAAGTCGCTAGGCCACACCTGTCCGAACAATTACAGCGTTTCCAACGCTCGGTCTGGCCCAGTCCCAAATGCCACCCTCATGGTCCTAGTGTCCACATGTGCACTAGGACCATGAGGTTCTAGGGTATGGTGTTTCAGAAAAAGGCGCTCAGTAGCGCCCTCTATGTGCTCTTAGCTCTTCAGGGAAATACTAATCAAAATGAATGATGTTGTTTACCAACACGTAAACACATACGACTATAACCAATACGCTCACTCCATCCCCACTGCCTCCATCTGAGGTCCTTCACCCTACAGGTGGACACACTGTTGACCTCACAGATACGTGACCCTTGAGCAAGGCTGTAGGGCATAGGACAGCAATATGAGACAGAGCTTAAGGCTGTGTCCTAGACCCAAGGCTGTATTTCTCAGCCTTTACTTCATTGAAGAATCAATCAGATCCTCCAAATATAGCAGCGAAATGCAGCCTACACTGGAAATTCTCTCAAGGATGCCACTGATGTATTGTTCATGGCAGTCGGTTCCTCACAGTTGTCTGCATTATATAACACAGAGAATAATCACAAGAAACATGATAGAAAACAAAGTGCAGGTAGTTCCTGCACTAGCATTAAGAAATAAAACTCCCCAAACGTTTAGCGATAAAGGCCTAGTGAGGAACTGGCTCATAGTTTAACTTTAAACTCAAAGCTACTGTCCACGTGTTTTTCATTATATAGAAATTAACCTTAAAGGAACATTACAGTTGCAGAGTTTAATTCACGTTTACAGCACTGTCCTGAAATCAAGGGGGAGGGGGAGGGAGTGTAGGTGGTATCCTACTCTCCCTCAAAAGTTACATAGTGCAGTTTCTGCAGTGCTGAGCCTAGAGTAGCAACAACTGAGCCTCTATTTTCGATATTACAGGTCAGTGGTGCGTCATGGTCATTTCTTTCATTCATTATCTGTAAGCATGTTTCCAGTTCAGGGTCCGGAGACTACCCGGAATCACCTGGAGGGGGCGCCAGACCTTAGCAAGGCGACACACACTCACCACAGCCTCATTCGGAGCAAACTAATAACCCTGCGAACTGTGGCCTGAGTTTTTAAGCACAGAATCCAACACTGCTGTCGGCTATGCAATATGACATCAAGCATTTATTATTTTAAAAAATATCTGTGGCCCCCAACCAAACAACTACTCCAGCAAGTTTGTGTGCACTGGCACGGCTGAACAAATCCTCTCCAAGATGCTTCAGCTAAATATATGCTGCCCAATGCTGCCCCCCTGTGGTAGACTCAAGTACCCTCACCGTGTTCTATTATTTCCGGCTCTAAAAAGCATCATAGTTCTGGTGAGGATGAGAAAAAAAAGGGTTCTGTTCTGGGAAGACTTTACCCTTATCACTGGAACATTGATGTAAGTATTTGATGGTATTCAGCCTTGAGAACTATAGCGAGGCCGAATGATTCCGACTCCCAGTCAGAGGTACTGGATGTGCTCTATAACTCCAGAGAACACAGTCCTACAGCTCCAGCTGATTCTAGGCTCAGGTGCAGCCGCTGTTCTACTGCTCACTGCTGCAGAGTGGCAGCAACCTTGGCCTAAGTGTGCTTTAAGGTGTAGTCTGGGTGAAACCGTACTTGGTAAAAAAAACACTCTGTCCATGAAGATAGGTTGCTATGGAAACCCAAGTATAGTACAATGGCAACAAGACAGTGAGTCAAGACAGGTCTGTGTTCTTCTAGCTGGGGCAGGTGTCTACACACAGAAGTCTGTGTAAAAATAACCTGATGCTGTGTGGTTAGGACACTGATGGGACTCGTGCTTATTCAGAGAGAGGACATAATGTCTAATGTGGATATTTTGGATGAATGAATGAACGTTTCGACACCTGTTTCTAAAGGGACACTGACTGACCACTTGATTTCTATCGGTCATTCTTTCTACACAACACATCATCTCGACCACCTGTTTTGAAAGTCAGGGTGCTCATGTGTTGCAGTAAGAGATTCTACTCCTAATGTATATATATATATTATAAGTTTAGACAACATTTCTGTGAGGATATGATTGCATTCAGCCACATAACCTTCAGAGAGGGTTCTGCTGCTAATATTGGATGATTAGTTCCGGATCACATGATTCCAAATAATTTCTATTGGAGGGAGCACTGGATGCAGTTTCATCACTTCATCAGCAGAGAACACAGTGCAAGTCCTTTAGAGCCCTATAATCAACAGTTGGCAATGGCAGTGGGTCTGTAGCATAACCGCAATCACTGAGCGCAAAGTGGGAATACACCATGGAGGGCGACACACATTCACACCTACGGACACTTATGAGTCACCAATCCACCTACCAACATGTGTTTTTGGACTGTGGGAGGAAACCAGAGCACCCAGAAGAAACCCACGCGGACACGGGGAGAACACACCACACTCCTCACAGACAGTCACCCGGAGGAAACCCACGCATACACGGAGAACACACCACACTCCTCACAGACAGTCACCCGGAGGAAACCCACACGGACACAGGGAGAACACACCACACTCCTCACAGACAGTCACCCGGAGGAAACCCATGCATACACGGAGAACACACCACACTCCTCACAGACAGTCACCCGGAGGAAACCCACGCAGACACAGGGAGAACACACCACACTCCTCACAGACAGTCACCCGGAGGAAACCCGCACAGACACAGGGTGAACACACCACACTCCTCACAGACAGTCACCCGGAGGAAACCCGCACAGACACAGGGTGAACACACCACACTCCTCACAGACAGTCACCCGGAGGAAACCCACGCAGACACAGGGAGAACACACCACACTCCTCACAGACAGTCACCCGGAGGAAACCCACGCAGACACAGGGAGAACACAGGGTGACTGTCTGTGAGGAGTGTGGTGTGTTCTCCCTGTGTCTGCGTGGGTTTCCTCTGGGTGACTGTCTGTGAGGAGTGTTCCTGTTTCCTCCCACAGTCCAAAAACACACGTTGGTAGGTGGATTGGTGACTCAAAAGTGTACGTAGGTGTGTGTGTGTGAGTGAATGTGTGTGTGTGTCTGTGTTGCCCTGTGAAGTTCTGGTGCCCCCTCCAGGGTGTAAGACTTTTGCACAGCACTGGGACGTGGAGCAGTGGAACTGCATTCTCTTGAGTTATAGAGCACTTATACTTCCAATACCTTCAGGACGAGTGATCAATAATCACAAATCATCCAGTATCTGCACCTGACCGCATTAAAGTTCATGAGAAATTTATAACCAAATCCTCACATCAATGATCATACCTTAAAAAGTACATATTTAGTGAATGGAATCAAATCCTCAGAGCAAATGTACTATGTAAAAGAGTCAAAACTTTCTATGAACACACTGAGGGATGGGATCAACAAAAAACACAAGATGACTGGTTAAAGTTCCAGTCGAGTCATGAATATTCCACAGGCAGCAGTTAGTTACTGATCTGACGTCAGAAACTAAACCATTAGATGAGAGTGAGGACAAAATCGGGTCCAAACTTCAACCACTTTAATATGCGCTCCACTATTTTTGGGGGGGATGGAAACACTCACGCTTCACGGTAAATACGTGCTCGCTCTTCGTTTACGACAGGCCACAGTTTGTGCAAAAAATATCTCTTTTATTATTTATGATAGCATTGTTACACAAACAGACAACATGAACAGTTTTAGATGCTCCTTAACGTCGCCTGCTGAAAAGTTAGCTTTGGCAAAAAAAATAAAATAAAATAATAATAATAATAAAATAAAACAATAAAAAATAAAGCAGCAAAGTAACAGGATCACAGATCAAAGAGGGAACCGGAGGGACAGTACCGGCAGCTGGCGGATCGCACAACAAACCACATTGACTGAGGAGCCAGAATGAGAAGTACTATTTCACAAGGATCGGATAATGCAGCGCGTACATCGTTAAGATTCGCTTTAATCAAACGGTTCAAAGCTTGAGATCGACAGCGTTATTCCCCCTTCTGCTGAGGGAGTGATGGGGGATACTCTCAAGATTAGAAATAAAGTATAATACACAGATTTGTGAAGGTATTCTTTAAACGAGTACAAGTGAATACACAGAGCGTTCCACCCGGATGTGATTGTAAATACTATGGAGAACAAAAAAGCGAAAAGAAACATTATCCTCATCTACGGGGACCTGAAAGTGTACAGCACTTCAATGCTAATGATACAGTGAACGAGCAGAAAACTCTACAAAAGTGTTAGTGTGGGTCAACGCCCAGGGCTTTTTCTCCAAATTCAGGTGGTGTGCATTCTTGATAAATCTCTATATAAATAACTGCTACACTACCACACGACAACTACAGATCCCCTCTCTCTAGCACATTGGCACCAACGCGATGTGGAGAAGAGTGACTTTGCCTCAGAGACAGTGAGACGGCATGCAGCGAATGCTAAAACTGACTGGAAATCCGCATCCCGAGCTCTAACCGGGCCGCGAGGAACTCAAACGCAAACGAGTTTCTGCACACGAGTGCTGTGCTTTCAGTTTCCATATTCAAAACAGTCATTGACATTTACAAGTTCACAGAACAAGAAGCATGTGCTAAGAACATGCACCTCCAGCATCTTCTTTCTTTTTGATTAAAATCAGATTCCAATCAAATACAAAAAAAAAAGATCTTAAAATTGAACCATTAACTGGTTTCTAACTATTTTACAACGGTGTAGTCGTGTAATCACTAAGAAAAGTGGATCTGTTCTGTACATTTCACTGTGGTCTGCTCAGTTAGAATAACGTCGTAGCCCAACTCCTCTATGACTTGAGGGTTGAGGCCGTGCTAGGGCTGAGATAAAGTGCGATTGCTATGAGCAAAATTAGGCAAAGAAACGAACACAAATAATTTCAAGCATATCTGTATTATTTACAAAAATTACATTTAAATACAGACGGTTACGCCATTGACCCATTCGGAAAAAGGAGCACATTCTGTGATTTATGAAGAATGTAACGTGTTTCTAAATGACACAGGCCTAGTAAAGGTTGAATATCATATAATATCCAGATATGTATAAAAGGGAGAATTAAATTATGTTCTTGTTCTGATATTTCAGAATTTATTTGTGAGAATGTTTAACCTTTGAACAGATTATTTGGGCGGTATTTTAGATTTAAACTACAACTTACACGTCAATAGTGTAACTATTTTTAGTTCCTTAATTTCTTTGTATTAAGTACTTAAACCCAATGGTTATTAAAACTGAAATGGATACAATCAGCAGTTCTGCACTCGGGACCCACCACGACCCTGAACTGGATAAAACAGTTACAGGCACCGAATGAATTCCGAATAATTTGGTTATTCAACGTTACATTAACATCATTTTCACTTAATTCCACTTTGTTGCTACCTTCACACATTAGAAACCGACAATCTAAAGGCTACCGACACAACCAGGTGCTGATTTGAATAGTTTTGGCCTTCTTACGAATTCAAATGAGGTTCTTGTTGTGTAATGTACTCAGATCGGTTGTACGCCTAGAATAGGGTGCCTCCAATACCTACCACTGCTCTGTATCTAACTATTTACCCTCTCAGCTAGGCACCTCTCTAGTTCAATAACAGGCAGTTATTGAACTAGTTACTTTGGAATTTATTTTGCTGAAGTCTACCCAGCCAGCTGGACGGACTTTATTTAATACTAACTTTCCAAACGTCAGGATTCGCCTAGATACACAGCCCTGTTAATGATGTCAATTTAGTTCTGAGGCACCGTATACAGTCATCGTTTTTAAAATATTTGGAATATAAAATCTCTTTTCCTTAAGAAAGAGTCAGAACGGTTTCCTTTTCAAGGCCTATGTCTACAGATGATGTCAAAAGACTGCAAGTTTTGACACAAGGGCACACACATGTGAGTGAGCTAATGCTTTCGTGTACATTCACACTTTTCTGTTGTTCACAAAAAAAAGCACAAAGAAGCGTGAATGATTTTACAAGGGAAGAACAGACTACTCATCAACCCTTTTTCTGATGCTACACTTGGGATTGTAAATAGCTTTGTGTGATTATAAAAGCTTTAGATTATACTTTCTCCCTAAAAGGTTGTGATTACCAAAACTTTTCCTTATATTAGATTTATCCTATGACAACTATAGCATTCTTCAACTGGGGATTTAGTGCAAAATTACAAATATACTAGGGTTTTCTTTCTTCTTACAGAGGTTATAACTATTAGCTTCAATCTCTTAGCTTAAATGTTATTTGCTTTCAAAATATTTGGTTTTACAGGTGTGTCTGGGACCACTTTATTTAACATGCAGCCACTGATGAAAGCTATCTACCTTTTAGATCAATCCTCTTTACGTGGAGAGGCCAAACCATCAGGGTTTGTATCCATTATTCATGACATAAATTGATTAATAATAGTCAGTTAGCCATCTTATTGCTAGCATCGAGCTGCTAACTTGCTCAAGATTTCTGTTCCTCTTCTCTTAACACACTAGACCTTCCATCAAGGCCTCTGGTGGCCTCTGGTGTAATATAGAGTTCAGACATGTGTTATTTGCATGACAGAAGAGCTAATTTGCATATATTTCTAATTCACTAATAGTATTTGAAAACATTCTCTAATCACTGATTAATTACGCCCATCCCTAGTTTGCATTACTCAAGCCATAATCTGACAATATGTGGTATATGCACCACCTTCAGCATTTCTGTAATGTCATGTATAATGGCTTATATGCATTACTGGAGCATAATAACGTATAATAATTACATATAAATAAATACACTATGTACCTCTTAGAACGCCTGCTTTCAAAGTGTAGACTTCCAATCTGGAAAAGCTGAAAGTAGCCAACTAAACAATAGCAGAATTCCGTTAACATTCGGTTAATGTGGAGCTAAACCCCGTGCCTTTTAGCAATTCCTGATTGGGGCGTTGAGCTTTGTTCTCTAAGCTTAAGTCAACAGCGTGACATCCACGTATATGACACATGTGAATTACAAACCACAGACACTCCACACGGTTGCCCCCCTGCGCGCACCACCTCTCCATAGCAACTCATGGTGAAGACAGCACAACGAGAGGTGACGACATGAGCTATGGGGAGGTGAGGGCGAGTTTGTTTTTTTCGTTTTTTCCTTTGCTCTTGTATTCTTTAGGTCGTCTTGACCAGGTCATAGACGTGGATGTGGAAATCGTCGTCGTATTTGATGTAGTAGACGGAAGGCTTGGCGGGGACTTGATAGATGACTAGCCCGGTCCTCTTCACTCCTTTATCAGTAACATATTCCACCTGCTTACCCACAAGGCTCTCCGTCTCCTCGCCAGGTTTCCGGTCAGCAGGGAGCAGGTGTTTGTTCTCTGGGGAACAAACAACGACGAAGAAGCTGTTACATTTTACACACAATGTCAGATGGGGCTAATTTTCAAGCCACTCAACTAGCCTCCCCTACAGCATGATGGACATCAACTTGAAAGCATGAAGCATATTGACTGTATCTGGACATATGTAAACATAAGCGTATATGCTTAATACTTCTGGGTTCTACATCATTAGTTGTGGTAAAAGAAATATAATCTTCAGCTAAAATCTTATGAAAGGAGTGGGAAATGCCTACTGTCATCACTACAAAATAAAAGTAGACTCTAGTAGGTATCTTCCATTGCACGGTAAGATTATCCTTTCATTCCTAAATTGGGTTCACAAACTCCAAAACAACACAATCCTTCACTAAAGGATTGCACTCTTCACTTACTCTCATGGTAACGCTGTGCTGCACAGAGGGATACTGAAATTACACACCCCCAACGCTATTCCTGAAAAAGGCCACGCAAAACCAAGGCACACTGCGCTTCAAAACTCATCCTGGTGATGATCTTGCACCGCCATGCGCATGTGGTAAAGGACATAAAAATACCAACCCACACACTTATTTTAAGAGTACAGAAAAGGAAGTGAAACATCACACAAAGAATAAAGAGCCAAACTGAAAATAAATAAAGGATTATAACTAATCTGATTCAAACGCATTCAAATATTTGCCAGAGTAATGAAATGCATTACTGTATTACATTACGTCCACATTTTCGGCCTGTGAAATTACCAGAGTGACATTACTGAGGAATTTTAAATACGACCAAATTCAAGAACTAGCATCAAGACTTCAAAGCAACTACAGACAACAATCAAGCAACAGCATCGCAAAGCCACTGGTCACTCACCTGCCTCAGGTAAAATGCGGAGATCGCCGTCCTTATAGTCATCCCACAACTGGTACATGTACAGAACTGGGTCTTTCTCATATGTGATGTAATACCAGTTAGTCATTATAGGGGCACGAGAAAGCACCATCCCTCTCCATTCGTTTTTCTCTCCATCTTCTTTCTCAAAAAGATGCTCCACTGCTTTCCCCACCAACTCCTCTGCATCATGCGGTACCTTGATCTTGTTGTTTACTGCAAAGAGCAGAACAAACCTTATTAAGAATCGACTGCCTGGAAGTGTAAGACCTACTGAGGCTGGATCGTTTACTAAGATAAGAATCAACCTTGTGTTGTTATAGAGGGGCATTATATTCCTCTGCCTCATTGGTCTAACAGAATTCAGTATTTTATATCATGTTTCTGTATTTGGTCATCAGTGTTCTCTCCCTACACTACCCAGCATGTGTCACACAATCACTTCATACACCTTGTTGTGACAATCTAATAAACACAACCAAGTGTGCATTCAAATAGCTTGTACCTTGGTCATTAAGCAAAATCACAAAGGCAACATTGATTATACACTACATTGCCAAAGGTATTCACTCGGCTGCCTTCACACACATAGGAACTTGAGTGACATCCCATTCTTATTCCATAGGGTTTTATGATGTCACGCCACCCTTTGCAGCTATAACAGCTTCAACTTTTCTGGGAAGGCTTTCCACAAGGTTGAGGTCTCCTTGCTTTATGCACTGGTGCACAGTCACGTTGGAACAAGAAGGGACCGTCCCCAAACCGTTCCCACAAATTTGGGAGTATGAAATTGTCCAAAGTCTCTTGGTAGGCTGAAGCATTAGGAGTTCCCTACAACCCCAAACCATAATCCCTCCTTCACCATGGCACAGTGCAGTCATAGAAGTACCATTCTCCTGGCAACTGCCAAACCCAGACTCATCCATTGGATTGCAAGATCGAGAAGTGTGATTTGTCACTTCAGAGGACATGTCTCCACTGCTCTAGAGTCCAGTGGAAGCACGCTTTACACCACTGCATCCGACAATTTGCATTGCGCTTGTTTTTTTTGCATTGCGTGACGTAAGGCTTGGATACAGCTGCTCGGCCTTGGCAACCAATTCCACGAAGCTCTCTAACCACTGTTTTTGAGTTAATCTGAAAACCAAATGAAGTTTGGAGGTCAGCAGCGACTGACTCTGCAGAAAGTTGGCTGCCGTTCCCAATCACTTCCACTTTGTTATAATATCACCGACAGTTGACTCTGGAATATTTTGTAGCCACAACTGGACTTTTTGCACAGAGGACATCCCATCATGGTACCAGACTGGAATTCACTAACCTCCTGAGAGCAACCATTCTTTCACAGATGTTTGTAAAGGCAGGGTGCAGGCCTAAATACTTGGTTTTATAAACCTGTGGCCACGGAATGATTGGAACACTTGAATTTAACGTTTTACAAGGGCTTCATAAATCAAGCTTGTAGTAACTGGATATTGGGTTTGCAATGTTTTGAACAAAGCTTTTAACAACTCTACTGATCATGCAACTACAGATCTACTAGATCTAACAGATTATACATTGAATAGTCATAGTGTTTTTAAAAATCCAACAGCAGTCATACCAGTGCAACATATCTGAACCTGACCCCATCAGGTTAGTAAAACTGCAGTACTGAGAATGAGCCACCTATCACTTCTGGCTCTTTAGGGAAAGTGTGGGTGGGCTGCTGTAGCATTTACGCAGAGCAAGTGATGTACTAAGCTATGTAAGTGTAGAACTACAAAGTTCTAGGAGGCGGTTTTAATGTTATGGCTGAGTGGTGAATGTGACCCGTCATAAATTAGTTCATTTTGACGGTTAAAGAAAAAGTAGCCTGGGTGCAGCCATGTGAATCGCAAACAAGCTCTTTCGCTGAACAAAAGCAGAATGATATTACATCGGGCTTTACATTCAACACAAAGCTCATTCATACACAGATCCTGCTGCACCAAACAAACTCCTTATCCAAACAAAAGCAGCCTGTTAATGCATCACAGTTTATGTTCCATCAACAAAATGCTCACTCATCTACAAAGGGCATGCTTTTCTTTCCAGATGTAAACAGGAAACTGACACAAACCCATGCATCTAAGCAGATTTCTTTCTGATCCAACTATTCCATTCTGCCGTAGAGCCGTATCTCCCAACAAGAGCTGTCCTTGCGTGAGCTTAGAGGAGATTAAAGACCGTGTCCACTGAATGGCCACAGTAATTTAGACAGCGTGCTACAGAGAAGGTAAAAGCACACACAAAAGTGACAAAAGTCCAGAACGAAAATGTCCCTAACACCTTCTGCATCCCCTGCAAGGTGAGGCGCGCAGTGCTAACTTCCTGTTTACACTTCAGCAGCGTGCGGTTTAGACCCTGCACTACTCACCAACTTTCTCGGTGAGAACCTGAAGATTGGACACTCTCTTGTCTTTGAACAGCTCGATGCCGTAGACACAGTCAAAGCCGTCGTACTTCACCATGTACAACGAGGAGTTGACGCTGAGCCGGTCCAGCACCGTGCCCTTCCACTTAGTAAGGGCTCCTTTCTCCCTCCAGCTGTGCTGTATCCTCTTGCCCAGCAGGTTATTGGGGTCGAGGGTGAGTGTGTCACTTAGCTCCCCACTGCTGCGTTTCCTACGGGACCCAAAAATAACAAAGAAAAACCAAAGAATGTTCACTGTATTGTGAGAAGAGCTACCGATAGTACAGCTATTACATTTAGGTCACTACAAGAAAGAGTCTGAATTACACACCCTTTAATATCCATGTTTTTCTCCACATACAAAGTACATTTTAATAAGTTCTTTTAAGACCTTCAAGTGAAATCTTTGAAAGACTCTGGACATTCACTTAGTTCCTACTGAGTATCACGCTAATGGTCAACAGAGACCGCTATAATTAGCAGTCACAGCAGTGATGATAAGAGCAGCTGAAAGAGGACTGTAAGTATTCATCCGCTCGATCCGGTTCAGGGTCGGGTTGACTGCACGTCATTATGATTGTTTATCATTATCACATTACTGAACTGACCCATTAAAAATGCTGTTTGGCTGGTTCGAGTCTTTCTGATAAGGTGCTAGAAAACACACGAACATGTGGCTTTATCAGAACCTGCTTTTTCTACTCAGGTGTTTAAAGGTCAGTTCACAGTTCTGTCGGGAATGCTGACCTCAGACAAAATTCAGTCAAAAATATTCTTAAAATCATTAAAAAAATAGAAAGTTGGACATTCTCTAAAAGGGAAATAAAAGTATTAGGAGTAAATCCACTGCATTTGTTTTCATTGCTTAGTCATCACTAGTGTGTATGTAACATAATATTAGCATAGCGTTAGCATAGTCTGCTCCAGTCAGAACAGCTTTCCTCTTCCTCGTGTATTTATCTAATCATCAGAAATATCTTGTGAAGAATGAACACCTTTATATTAATCCAATGTAAAAACATAGGGTGGTCTCTGCATTTTATTTTCTAAAACACAGCTATCGTTAGATACTCGTTTCTGTGGTCACTTCCCTTATCGTATTAAATGAAAATGAGACTAAGAAGACACCTCGTAAATCCTTTCACACCACAAACACTGGTCCACTTACCTGCCCCTTTTCTTCGACATGTTTCCAGTTCAGCAACAGCTGCTGGTGAAGAGTCAGAAGACAGAAGATTATGGAAAATACAGAACTAACCATGCGAACAGCAGGAAGGGGAAAAAAATCACACCCTACAGTGACAAACAGGCTTCTAGCGAGTGGCATTTAAATTTGTGGTTAGACACATGATTTTTGACAAAAGTGTGTAGGTCCAATGTTGTTTATGTGGAGTTGTTTCTCATGCCATGATCTCTGGTCTGTTACATGAAGATAAGCTTGAATGTGTTCTACTGGCTCTTTAAGCTTGCTTTGACTTCTGCAGCTTCCCTTAACTAACATTTATTATTAGGGTACTTCAGTTATAACACATTTGCAAAAAATATGTTAATGTTTATAGCATTTTCCATGAGCTGAACGTCTTAAAATGTGTTACAGAATGTAAATATCACCAGCTGATATTTATACACAGGGAGAACACACCGCACTCCTCACAGACAGTCACCCAGAGGAAACCCACGCAGACACAGGGAGAACACACCGCACTCCTCACAGACAGTCACCCAGAGGAAACCCACGCAGACACAGGGAGAACACACCACACTCCTCACAGACAGTCACCCGGAGGAAACCCACGCAGACACAGGGAGAACACACCACACTCTTCACAGACAGTCACCCGGAGGAAACCCATGCAGACACAGGGAGAACACACCACACTCCTCACAGATAGTCACCTGGAGGAAACCCAGCGGACACGGGAAGAACACACCACACTCCTCACAGACAGTCACCCGGAGGAAACCCACGCAGACACAAGGAGAACACACCACACTCCTCACAGACAGTCACCCGAAGGGAACCCATGCAGACACAGGAAGAACACCTTTCAGGTATATGCTAAACATAAATATACTTCTACTTTTCACACTAACAGGAAGTGAGGAAGCTTTACTACACAAGTATGTGTCATTGCCAGCCCTCAGCACCAACATACATTGAATTCAGTATTTAATACGGTACACGTATCTCTTTGTATTTTTGGGATAATGGTGTGCATCAACCCATGTTCAAAGCCAATGTGAGATGCACTGTGGATATTTGAATATGTTTACACACACTTAACACTGCATTCTATGCAACTGATATGTACACTTTGGGGTTACATTTTTAAACATGGCAATCCACATGTGGGGGACCCACACCATGTAGTATAAGCCATTTCAATAGAGAATCACAAAACAATTGATTCTCATGTTAGTGCAAAACAAAAGGTGTCCTGCAGGATGTTTATTACTTTAGCTTTAAAACACACAGTGGCTTAAGCCTCGGTGGTGAGATTGATGAGCTTTAAAGTACTAGCTCGGTTCTCCAGCTCACTGTAAATGTTCTTGTCATCTGATGCTCTCTGATGTCTGACTGCTTTGGCTCAGCTGCGTTTTAACTGCAGAGCCGGATGTCAACAACATCGGCCGTGTTGCATAATCAGCTCCATGTAATGAATCCAGTCTAACTAATCTGAATTATACTTGTTCTGAATGTGTGGGACGCCCTCGTGACATTGTTCAACAACACAATGCTTACACTGCGGCATGAGGAAAGCTGACTGGGTTAGTTATCTATGTTAGTTAACTGAGTTAGGGAAATAAGTTCATTTACTCAGCTCATTTAGTCCATTTCCCACTAACGTTACAGTGTTGGCATGTTTCCCCATTAAAGCTAAAGTTGGCTTCTACCATAACTGTTCCATTCCACCTTAAACGCTGCCGCGGGACGCACTCAGGACGCCAGAGTGTTGCGTTAACTGCTGCACGATTTAAGGTGGAACGGAATACTCGAAGAAGGCAAATTCAGCCTCATTTTTTTTTCACAGGGACAGTGTTACTGTCTTTGTACTTATGCCTAAGCTCCAGCCCACAAAGACATATATAACTGTACCCAACTTCGCGGTTTAAAGTAAATAAAATCTCCTCCGTCTAAAAAACCAGCACCGCTAGTTAAGCTAGCTAAACCGTAGCTTACCATTGTCTTCACAATGTAACATGCGCAACAGGCAAAAACGCCTTTATTTCCTTTATTACTTTTGATATTTGAATATTAATTTCCCGTACCCGTCTCCCCTGGGCGAACTATTCAAACAAAACCTTTACCTGGCCTTTATTTTCATGTCTATGACGGACGTCCCTCTGCAGAGAAGCGTCTGCCTCATATACTGGCCCTAGTCGCGACGTCAAGGAGGCGCCAGTCATCGGGAACAAAAAAAACTACAAATCCCAGAATGCATCGACAAATTAATATACTACGAAACTCAGCACTCTTGTCGCAAGTTGTCCTGGGATATTGAGTCCCCTTCTCGTGTGAAGGTGTGGAATCGTTTCTTTACAGTATGTATACAACAATAATAACAACTTCATCACCGAAAAAGTTACTTTTGGAGCTCTGAAATATATTCCATAGTTACAAAGTTGTTATTTAAGCATGAGGACAGAATCTATAATTGTATTCACATGCAGAAATCTAGGCTACATGTTTGAGGAGAATTGTATTTGTTGCATTTTCAAATATAAACGTGGGGACATTATTTTAGGCTGTGACACTCAAATAAAACACCACGAGAGTAAGCTCTTCACAATAAAACATGACGTCTTACGGCACAATTTCCACAAGAGGGCACACTCTGACTTACATAAGGGGGTCCAAACTTCTTGTCCTGTGGGCCAAAAGGGGCAGTAAATGTATATAAAAAATACAGCAGGTTTTAGAAATTACTACAGTATGTAAACTATTACTGAAGTACTTTATGTACACAGCTGTAGATAAAAATATTGAATAAATTATATAAATATTATATGAGTGTTCTCTCATTGGCGGCACGGTGGCGCAGCAGGTAGGTGTCGCAGTCACACAGCTCCAGGGACCTGGAGGTTGTGGGTTTGATTCCCGCTCCGGGTGACTGTCTGTGAGGAGCTTGGTGTGTTCTCCCTGTGTCTGTGTTGGTTTCCTCCGGGTGACTGTCTGTGAGGAGTGTGGTGTGTTCCCCCTGTGTCTGCGTGGGTTTCCTCCGGGTGACTGTCTGTGAGGAGTGTGGTGTGTTCTCCCTGTGTCTGCGTGGGATTCCTCCGGGTGACTGTCTGTGATGAGTGTGGTGTGTTCTCCCTGTGTCTGCGTGGGTTTCCTCCGGGTGACTATCTGTAAGGAATGTTCTCCAGGTAGGCTCTGGACCCACTGCGACCCTGAACTGGATAAGCGCTTACAGATTATGAATGAATGTTCTCTCATTTGTAGTTTCTTACAGTCTCATGAGCCACACACCGGGCAGCTTTGGGTCAGAACATTCAGAGAAAACAAGACAATTCCAGTGAGAAAATATAGATTCTTAATTCTAAATCAGCCATGGTCAGAATTAATAGAACTTATGTGTTCTATTAAATTTTAAAAGCACTCTGGGGCCCTTGTAACATTGCTGTAAGCCTTAAGGACTTCACTGAAGTGCACACAGGGAGGCATTAGTGTTCAAGGCGTCAGAAGCCTGAAACAGAACTGGGGCACATGCAGCTCAGGCCCACTTTAACTGTATAAATTAGCATCACTAAGGTAAGGTAATATTTCAGTTCCTTCTGACATGCAAAAATAAGTAAATAAATAAATATCCACCAGAAGTTAAGAGCGGTTTTACTTTGAATTGTCATTACCTGGTTTCTCAATGTTCTTTACTGTAAGTAACTTACCATTACAGAAAGGATGTTCATACTGTAAGTCAATACAGCATTCAGCTTCTTCTCTCTCATCTTTCTTTTCTTTCCAAAGTAGCATCAGAGTCATGTGACAAAGAGGACAGCCCATACAGGCTCTTTCCCCATGGGGACTACTGGACAGAAATAGAGTGCTTTACTTTCATCCTTCCCTCTCTCTCTCTCTCATATTTATCTCTCGGCAGGGGGATGTCTTCCCATGGGGTCACCTACATGTTCATCACGCTCATTTTCCACCACTCTCTTCCATCTTGGTAAGTTTTTAATTAATTGCCTGTGACAGCGTACACCAGCCATATGTGGTTAATGACATGCATGGAAGCCCTTCCCTCCATATGACCCCCCATCATTCATAGGCCATCCCACTATAGAACTGCCACAGCAGAGATTAATACTCTGAATGGGATAATGGCATAGTAGCATTACTGCGCTATTACTGTAGCTTTGGGCTGACAGGCATTTTCACTTTGGGCTGCTTTTAAGGATTAAGCTTTTGATTAAAGGTTTGCTAACCCTGTACCACTAGCAGTTAGAGCTAGAGAACCACGTAGAAGGTGGAGTCATGGGCTATTTCATATCTTCATTTTGTTAAACAGTAAATGAAGGAATTGAAGTGATGGGACAAAAAGCAAAAAGAAATTGCTTTGACAAACGTGAATGACGAAGTGCAGGATGTGGTTTGAGTAGAGTTTCGAGGATGTATTTGCAGAAATTATTTAACTAGCTAATCTTTATTAGTGTGGCACAGTAGTGCTGTACAGCTCTAGGATCTCAGGGTGTCTAGGTTTGATCCTACCTCAGATCACTGTCTGTTAGGAGTGTGGTGTGTTCTCCCTGTGTCTGCGTGGGTTTCCTCCAGGTGACTGTCTGTGAGGAGTGTGGTGTGTTCTCCCTGTGTCTGCGTGGGTTTTCCTCCGGGTGACTGTCTGTTAGGAGTGTGGTGTGTTCTCCCTGTGTCTGCGTGGGTTTCCTCCGGGTGACTGTCTGTTAGGAGTGTGGTGTGTTCTCCCTGTGTCTGCGTGGGTTTCCTCCGGGTGACTGTCTGTGAGGAGTGTGGTGTGTTCTCCCTGTGTCTGCGTGGGTTTCCTCCGGGTGACTGTCTGTGAGGAGTGTGGTGTGTTCTCCCCGTGTCTGCGTGGGTTTCCTCCGGGTGACTGTCTGTGAGGAGTGTGGTGTGTTCTCCCCGTGTCTGCGTGGGTTTCCTCCGGGTGACTGTCTGTGAGGAGTGTGGTGTGTTCTCCCTGTGTCTGTGTGGGTTTCGTCCAGGAGCCCTGGTTTATTCCCACAGTCCAAAAAGGCATGTCTGTGTGAAATTCCTCACAGGTGACTGGGTGAGTGTGAGAAGCCCTGTGGTGGATTTAGATTTTCCTGCCTTGCACTGAAATGATTTTAGTTTGGCTCCAGACCCACAGGGACCCTGATCAGTTTGAATCGGCAACAATAGATGAATGAATCGATTCTATTTCTAGTGTATGATCATTTCTAGCCTATATTAGCATCATTAGCCTTGTAGCTCCAGCTATAAACTACAAAATAAATAAAAAACAAAGGATGGGCAAAATGTAGGCTACTACCATTTTATAGTTACGCTAGGTTTTGATGTCACTTCAGAAAAGGACTATATTTATAAACGATTAAATGGTTTACAATATGTTTATTACGACAAGTTTAGGGCCATGCCACTGAAAAAAAACAAATAATAAGATTTCAGAGAATAAAGTCAGATTTCTGAGAATAATCTCGAAACCATTTCGAGAAAAATCTGTGTGCCCCATTATATGTGCAGCAAATTATTCCAAGATTATTCTCAGAATTCTGACTTTATTCTCGAAACCTTGTTTTTTTTTGTTCAATGCCGTGGCTCTAGAACTCCTTCGTAGTTTATTAATGTTATTAATTAGGTTGTAAATGCATTAAAACCATTCATATTCATTTATAACACATAGGGTAACGGTGACCTGTTGTTTTGCAAAATACTGACCTTACTTTGCCTTCTCCATCAGTCGACATTAGTTTGTCAGCTTCAGCACATATCTGTTAGTCCGTTTAATAATGTAACCACAGACAGAACATATTTTTTAGCCACTGATGATAATGTGGTGCACCTTAACACATGAAAGGAATAAATTCACATTCTCAGGTCTTAGTTTAATGAATGTTTTCACTACGCAGCCTTTATAACAGCTACTGTATTACAGCAAATAGAAGGAAAATAAAAATAGGATTCAGACTTCATAACTGCACACAAGCAAGTGCATTTGTAATCATACAGTGAGAGAAATAAAGCAACAGCCGGGAACTCTTGGTATTTTTAGCTTTATATGTCTGCGTCTCTGGGGCAGACTCCCTTGTGGTTCTTTAAATGATTTCAAATTCCCCGGAGATGCTATTGATCTGAGGGGCTGATGTATTGCATGGCCGATAAGCTGGAGGAGGAGGAGGGGGGGGGGGGGGGGCAGAAAACCCCAGGGCCTAGTCTCTGAAAGCAAGGTCACATTGCCCAACGCCAAAAGCCATTGATTAGCATTAGCAGCATAATGTGCACAGGCAAGAGTCGTGAACTTTAGCATAAAATCATATCTATAAATACCATCACGTGCGGAAGCGAAGGCTCGAGCACTCAAGCCAGGGCTGACCGGGCTTCTGCTATTTTAGGAATCATCTTCCCTTGCAGAGAGCTTCTGCTCCTGAAAAATGAGACACTGTCAGTGCAAGAACCAACAACAGGGTTAGAAAATTCAACAGACCATTATTTGCTGTCTGACATATTCCATTAAATCAAAATATATTTATGTAGCGCTTTTTACAACTGACGTCACAAAGCAGGTTTACAGAGTTAATAACAGGGCATTAATACGGGGCACGTGCCAGATTTATTCTCTGTGGAAATAAAGTGTTTACCACAAATTCAGCAAATGAAAAAGATTGCAGAGCCCAAAAATCTAAGCAAAATGTACAGAATCAAACTCAAAGGGAGGTGTTTCGAGCTCCAAATTCTTCTTCCTCTCTGTTCCACAGTAGCGCATCACTGCTATATTCAGCTCTGTCTCGCTCACCGTTCTCACGTTCTTTAATTAGCAAGATTATGGAGACTGGAGTTCTTTTTTTAAGTTTAAATTTACACCACACTCTCAGCAAATGGGATGGGTTGTCCAATACTTTCCTCCATTTTCCCCCACTGTAGTGTCTTTTCAGCTTGGAAAATGTGGTCAAATTGAGCCATAAACGACCCCTTACAAACCACTGAGAGAAAAACCCAAACCCGACTGTCTACACACTTATATAAACCTGTATTTGAAAACTGAAAACCTGACAAATCACATTCCTCTGATTATTTCAATAGGTCTAAAGTCATGTTTACGTGGTTTCCTCATATATTTCTGGGAGAACATTTGTTTCTATCCATATGACCACTCCTCTAAACACCATGAGGTCACCAGTGGACCCATTCTAGGATCATTATTATTTAATTTATATATTTTACCTCTCTGTAGTGTCGTCAGAAGGCACATCTCTACACACAGCTACGCTGCCAACGCACAACTCAATGTGTTCACTGGATATAAAGTTCTGGATGTCACCGATCGTTTTAGTGCTAAACTTGGATAAAACAGAGATAAGTGTCTTTGGCTCAAAGACTCAAGAAGAGAAACTGAGCTCATGTGTGAAGTGTCACAGGAACATTATTTTATGATTTGAAGTGAGGTTAATTCTCTCTGATTTCGCTCTCTCTCTGTTATATACACAAAGTTTAATTTGCTTTGCTTTGATTTGTTTTGGCACTGAACTGGTTAACTGGTTACTGACAGTAAATGAATGAATGAATGAATGAATGAATGATTTGTCACATGTAAGATGTACGACTCTGTGTAAAATTTAAGAGAAGTCATATTAAATCGCTAAAATCTGATGCTAAATCAATTAGCAACATTTTTCTACTCAATTGAAGTGTATAAATATATAGATTATCACTTTTTTTGCTAAAGTAACTGCCTCTAGGCGTCTGGGAACATTACATTGAGACATGAGAACGTTAATGACGACAGATACAGATGGTGATGGTCTTAAAGGATTGTAGGGAACTGCAGTTCTCTCTGGTTTATGTTCAGAAGCTCCACGTCTTTTAAGGTGGAACGGTGCATTTGAGGGGAAAAAAACAACAACAACAACAACAACAACTATTGTTTGAACGCGGCTGAAGTGTAATGTGTCTAATTTTTTATTCACTGTTTGAATTACCACAGAAACTCATTTGTAAATCGAGTTGTTCAGTTTTGTAGCACTTTAGCTGTGTTTACTTTCTGTTAGCGCTGTTAGCGCTCTCTCGAATTTGGATATTTCCACCTTAAGTAATCCAGCACAGCAAATAAGTCACTGTTACCCACCCACGGTGCAGGAATTAGTGATGGGAATTTCGGCTCTTTTGGTGGAGTCGGCTCTTTCGGCTCGGCTCTTCATAAAGAGCCGGCTCTTTCGGCTCCTACATGGCTCTTTGTTTTACCACTTATTTCCACTTTTACAGAACAATATTACCTACATTTTACATGACTATATGGACAAAACATTATTGTTCAATATTAAAAATAATAAATAGTGTTGCAATGGCCAACTCACTGAATGCACTCACACATTCAATTGTATAAATAACTGGATTTTTGTTTAAACACCTTAATAAAAAATCACTTGTAAACTCTGAAGTACAGCCAATGGAACCCAAAAGGTAGGTATTACAAAATAGCTTATTAAATTAAATAATCATCCATTGCTGGGTAATAAAATAAACAAATACTCTGCAAAGTGCACAACAGCAGCATTCAACGGTAGTGATTAAAACAACCACAACTGTCAACAAACATTTAACTGATTTAACATTTTCTTAAACTATTTTTTGGAAGGCACATTGGCATTCAGGAAAACCAAGTGGTCTTAGTGAATGACAAGCCTTAGAAAAAAATGGCTCGGTCTTAGACGGGAACCGGCTCTCATCGTTCACTTACAAGAGCCGGCTCTTTGAACCGGTTCGTTCGCGACCGACACATCACTAGCAGGAATAGAGAAATATACTCATCATTTGGAGTTCTATCCATTGTCTAAAAACTCCAGGTGCCTTTTCAGTGCCGTGTGCTGTGAGAGAAAAAGCCTAGCATACTGGACCAAGACGTTTTTTTTTTTTTTTAGCCATTTACTGACACTTGGGCTTAGATTCAAGCATGCAACCAGACTGGAGAGCAGCGAATGGCGAAGAAACTTCTTTTGAATTGAATATAATAGTGTTTTTGATTACATTAAATGTATGTCACATTTAATAACTTCCAGTGTTTCTACAGAAAATGCAGCAACTGTCAATTGACTGCTATTTAACTGTATTTGGAGTGCACATATTTTCTGTTCTTTTCTAAATTCAGGGAAAAACATTGGAACTATATTCTCTGCAAATCCACTTCACGCTACAGATACAGGATACAGACAGTAGTTTGAAAAACAATGAGGTCTTCCCATAAATTATACTTGCAAAGGCCTTGGAGGGCTTCCCCTTCAGAAAGTTTGCTCCATGGGCTCTAATTTTCTCCAAATGAACTCACAAACTCTGATTGCTTCAGATGCCCCTTGATGAATAGCTGCAGATGAAACATTCATGCCCAATGTCATTAGCTTGCAAATGTAAATTGTGTGTGCAATATTTTCATGTATTTGAACACGGGGGTGGGGGGCAGACTGTAGATCTGTGACAGCTGGGAGATACGTTTGCTCATAATTGTGTCCGTTTGGAATAATCAGAGCCACTCTGGCTCTTTATTTATTGCTGGGGATTAGCTTTATTATTTGCTTTTAAAGTCTCCAGCTTCTCCTCACACATAATTGACCCGGAACAAAAGCCCAGTGGACCAACTTTCATCCAACTGTAAAAAACTAATTATACAAAGAGAGTGATTATGTATGTGTGTGAACGTATGCGAGAGAGAGAGAGAGAGAGAGAGAGAGAGAGAGAGAGAGAGAGAGAGAGAGAGAATTATATTTTGTGGACATTACATGTAACACAGCTGCAATTGAGTCTAATGAAGTTTCCTGTCATCTGCTCATTGGATATTTAATCTAATTATTAGTTTATGATAACTATAAAATTACTGCATAAGGAAGGAGAAAGCCATATAAGTCAGTTCTGTCAAATGGACCCCCTGTTAGCAACAACCAAGAGAAAAAAAGGGGTCAGTGTGAACAGCAGAGGGCAGTGCTTAGTTGAGCTCAACTTTTAACGTATTATTATTATTATTATTATTATTATAACACACCTGCATCTTGGCTATTAGAGGCTGTGCTTTTACTGCCTATGGTACATGGCCTTGTTTGCCAAGGCATTGAACTGAAGCTAAGCTTGTAGTAGAAGCTAATGTTGCTAACAGTTAAAAGAAGCATATTCAGTTAGCATTAGCGTCTGCATGTTAAATTACTACATACTTGCCTCAAGCCATGTTAAGTTGTTAAGTGGGTTAGGGTCAGCATAGCAT
This sequence comes from Hoplias malabaricus, assembly GCF_029633855.1. NCBI lineage: Eukaryota > Metazoa > Chordata > Actinopteri > Characiformes > Erythrinidae > Hoplias > Hoplias malabaricus. The sequence continues at coordinate 20,510,183 of NC_089818.1, forward strand.
TACATTAAGTCTTTTATTTATTAGTGTTCTCTCACAATACCCAGCATGCATTAAACAAATCCAGACAACCACTGAGAATCCCTTGCACAGTAATAAAGACGTACTACCTGCTAGCCTTTAACGTAGGCTTAAAGCGTAACTCAAGAATCCCACATTGAAATATAAGCCCCAAAGCAACTGTTTTCTTTCCACATTCAAAGTACATCATCAGAAGGGGGGTTTCCTTGTCTTTAAAGGGGACGTTCTCACTCTAGAGACTCCACTATTGAAGGATTGTTGGGATATCTGCCACTGAATTAATAGTGATTAGGGTTTTTATTTTGTCTGGAGTGCCCCTTATACAACACATTTTATAGATAGCCCAGTCTAACTCATAATATAGTCACATAATGGGTTTAGTGGTGCCACATTTCCTGAAATAGTCACATGTCTATCTTTATATTGGGCAACAGTTTTCAATGAACAATTATGATGACTGTTTCTCATCTCCTACAGTGAGTGGATCATTCCTGCAATGCGTAATTCCTCTGGGCTGAACTTAAGACATGCTGACAGCTGGCCGACCCAAGCTGAGAATTCAGGTGAGAATTCATGAGGATGGTATGAGGGTCCAACATCCACAAGTGGGGTTTTACAGCCCAACACTGTGCAGGGCGATTGGCATTTGCCAGACAGTTTAGAGGAACACTTCATTCTCCTTGAAGTCTTTCTCCTGGGGGATAGTACGCAACGCTCTACAATCAACACTCAACATTGAATTAGGCCATGAATCTATCGCATAATATATTTGACAATGCCACAAAATACACTCACACATTTTTGAGACTAGTTATTGTATAAGATAAGCAATATACTAAACCTTCATTACTTTTTAGTCACATTAGCCTCAAAGCTAAAGAAGCAAGCTTCAGACACCAGTTGTGTCTCATCTGTTTGGGGAAGGTTGAGCAATATTTGACTTCTCTGCCAGAATTTCCCTTTACGCTTGACCCAGATTGAGGTAGCCCATGTGTTTTTCTGTTGAATGGTGTTGTAGTAGTTGGAGTAAGACTAGTTGCAGGTGATTGATTCTCAGGGCGTGATCTCTATGTGCAGCCCAGCTGTGTGTGTGTGTGTGTGGGCTGAAGCAGCTGCAGGCTTCAGTGAATATAGGAATACTTTCCTGATCCCACCAATCTCTTTCATTACCAAAGTGTACTAAGAGCCACCAATACACACCATTATTCATAATAAATAACATTTATTTAAATAAACAAATAAACCAATTGTAGACACCTTTTATAAGTATTATATTCAAAAGCATAAAACATGCTCAATGCTAAGAGATGACTAGGCTGCAAAGCCTCGCAAAATTGGGCTCTGAAGCAGCACAGTAGCACCAGTCGGTACCTTTCATTTAGCTTATGTAGCTAATGTAGTAAATAAAATGTTTATACGTGTGATGTTGACGATTTAGGGCGGCATGGTGGCACAGAAGGTTAGTAACGCAGTCACACAGCTCCAGGGACCTGGAGGTTGTGGGTTCAATTCCCGCTCCGGGTGACTGTCTGTGAGGAGTGTGGTGTGTTCTCCCTGTGTCTGCGTGGGTTTCCTCCGGGTGACTGTCTGTGAGGAGTGTGGTGTGTTCTCCCTGTGTCTGCATGGGTTTCCTCCGGGTGACTGTCTGTGAGGAGTGTGGTGTGTTCTCCCTGTGTCTGTGTGGGTTTCCTCCGGGTGACTGTCTGTGAGGATTGTGGTGAGTTCTCCCTGTGTCTGCGTGGGTTTCCTCCGGGTGACTGTCTGTGAGGAGTGTGGTGTGTTCTCCCTGCATCTGCATGGGTTTCCTCTGGGTGACTGTCTGTGAGGAGTGTGGTGTGTTCTCCTTGTGTCTGCGTGGGTGTCCTCCGGGTGACTCTCTGTGAGGAGTGTGGTGTGTTCTCTCTGTGTCTGCGTGGGTTTCCTCCGGGTGACTGTCTGTGAGGAGTGTGGTGTGTTCTCCCTGTGTCTGTGTGGGTTTCCTCCGGGTGACTGTCTGTGAGGAGTGTGGTGTGTTCTCCCTGTGTCTGCGTGGGTTTCCTCCGGGTGACTGTCTGTGAGGAGTGTGGTGTGTTCTTCGTGTGTCTGCGTGGGTTTCCTCCGGTTTCCTCCCACTGTACAAAAACACACGTTGGTAGGTGGATTGGCGACCCTGAACTGGATAAGGTAATGAATGAATGAATGAATGAATGAATGTGGACAATTCAACCCCTGGTTCCTATTATCAAAACTTTATTTAAATATACCTTTCTAAGTTCCTCCACAATTATCAATTTTATTATCATTTATTTCCCCATTTACTGTGATTGCGGAGAGACGATAACGAGGCTAAATCAAGTATGCCCTTATGTAACAGTCATAATAAGGACACTGTGTTTTTGCAGAGGTGATTGAAACTGGGCTACATGACGTGTCCAACTATTATATAAAACCTGAAATCACCTTATTGTGCTTTGTTTACATTACCTTTGGCTTTGTTGTACCAGGGCGTCCTATTTATCATATTTCAGTATCATCACAAAATAACTTCTGTCCCTGCTGCCTGAGCCTGTGTGAAGTGTGGAGTAATTAATACATGGCCATTGGGTCAGAAGAGATATTAAATGAAATAACGCCTCCATTTTTCAATCTAAGCTCCATCTGCCTCATCTGTAGCACATGTTTGATTAGCACAGAGAGTAATGTCCCTTTACCTAGTGAGAGTAAAAAAAACACACAACCTGAAGTCCTAACTACTCAGAGAGCTCGTTTTGTAATCTGAAGTATTACTATTGTAACTAAAGAACAGTTAAACAGAGATGATAATATATATATAAAACAGACAATGACTGAAAACCTAAGAGTCGTGTGTTACGTGAACCGTGGGTTCATTATCATTGTGAAATGCGACCTGATATCACTGCATCTGTGTATTCTCCCCCGACGGACACACACTCTCCCATGCTCTTAACATACTTTGCATTATCTGGTGATAACTGAGTGTCCACAAAACTGTATATAGCTCCATTACTTGATTGGTCTTTTCTGTTTAATCGGACTGAATGCCACTCTTTATCTAACGGATGTAGAGCCACATCCCTTCAGCATGCTTCACTGGTCCTAAACAAAGCGAAAATCGCCCAGCGACAACGAGGTCAAACACTGAGCGTGTGCGTCTGCAGCAGTGGGTCTAAGTCTTTGAGGCATCTGTTTTGACGTGACGTCAAAAGTGAGTATTGCTTCGTCTTACAGCTGAGCAGTGGGACGGTGGCGTCCCAATTAATAACACACTGTTACTCCCTCTGTGTCTACAGCCTTAATGACATCACCATACAGAGAGCAACAAAACCTAAAACCTCTTTAACCGTGAGAAAAACATTGTAACTCCTACGTGGTTGACTTTTTAGATGCACAGAAGGGCAACAAAACTAAACAGAATCAAATGGTCTAATATTCAGTCAAATATTTTAAGTACTATCTTACCTGCCTGAGTTAGAGTTATCATTCATTCATTATCTGTAACTCTTATCCAGTTCAGGGTCGTGGTGGGTCCAGAGCCTACCTGGGATCATTGGGCGCAAGGCGGGAATATACCCTGGAGGGAGTGCCAGTCCTTCACAGGGCTGAGTTAGAGTTATTATAAATATAATTAAATCATTCAGTCACATATTTAAAGAATACCTGGTAATATTTGGTATGTTTCCTCATGGGCTCCCCCTGTGGTTGCACGGGTTAATGCACTTTTACAGCACAGTCCTGAAATCAATGGGAAACGGGAAGCGAGGGGTGGGGTGGTTTCCTACCCTCCTCCTAAAGTTACATAGTGCCGTTTCTGCAGTGCTGACCCTGGAAAAGCAACGACAGAGGCTTTATTCTCCACAATGATTTTGAAGCTTTCATTTTAAGCAAGTGCGCCTTTAACATACAGTGGAACCTCTACCTACGAACTTGATCCGTTCCGTGACTCGGTTCGTAAGTGGAAAAGTTGGTTTCTCGAGTCAATTTTCCCCATTTAAAATAATGGAAAAGCAATTAATGTGTTCCAGCCCCCACCCCAAGAGTCACCCTTTTTGCACTGATATATGTTTACAACACTCTCAAATTAGTAAAAAAAATACATGTAGCGTTACTAAAAATAAAAGAGAAATACAGTGGTAACATTGATAAAAAAGAAATAATAAAGTTGTAAGTGGTTACACATCGCTACCTTGAAGACGTAGAGACGGAGAGTAGGCGGTGAATGTGGGGAGACGAAGCGTAGATACGGTTTAACTTCTCACGAATTTCATTCTGCTATTTACACTAATGCTAAATTGCTAAAGCTACAATGTGCTAATCTTAAAAGCTCACTCAAGTCTGGGCGCTGGGAGACTCACCTATTGGGGTCAGTGGCCATTTCAAACCGCCGGCTCGGCGGAGGCTCGGGTTCGTTTCTAGAGTCATGGTTCGTTGGTGGAGGCAAAAAATATTCAAAAGCCCGGTTCGTATCTTGGAAAGTTCGTTAATATAGGCGTTCATTAGTGGAGGTTCCTCTGTATTATTAATAACATGTGAAACTGAAGCAGTTCTTTCACTGGGAACCTTCAGTTCAGCTCCTGAAGTCCTAACCCATCAGAGGTCTTGGATTAATGTAGCCTGCAATGACAAGTCTTGCTCTAAGTGTGTGTTTATGGTGGTGACTTGTTGCGAAAGCAAATAATATATCACTTTACTAGTTGTGTTCTTTATTAAGACGCAGAGAAATACTAATATATTGTGATTTACATGAAGAGAAGTGGTTTATAATTGGTGTTGAATGCAAGGTTTCACGTTCCCGATGTTTGGAAAAAGTATTCCCAGTTGATGGGAGTTTCTTTGTGTTTTTCTAGTTGAAGGTTGGATATTCTGTCTTTGTGAAATGGAATAAAATCGGTTATTTACTCATCAGCCTTTTTTAATTGTTGGGGTGATTATCTTTAGATTATTTTCTGGCCTTTTCTTCAGTTTAGGACAGCGCTAACTTTATTGATAACTGTAGCATTAACAAAAAAAAAAAAGAGTATCCATGATGTAGCATGACGTAGCAATATGCAAATGTTTTCACAGGTATCAGTAAGTGTCATGTTGGTCAAAGCAGGTGAAGCTGAGACACGAGACCCTTAAATGTGTAGCGTAGTTTACTCTCTGAAAAATATGGCTTCTGCCTGTAATAAAAAAAACTGGAAACAGGACAATAGAACGCCTCATCATTTCATTTTATTACCCGTTCCCTTTCTGTCATCCGCTAACATTTGTCATTTATTCTAATGACTGGATTTATGTCACGGCCGAGTGTGGTACGGTAAAGACGGAGAGTTTCCAATAAAGAGAATTAAATTCAGTGGCAGATAATTGATTAGCCCACCGTCCAACCAGTGGCTATAGCCCACTCACACTTGTTCCCTCAATTTTCATAACGATGCTTGATGTATGAAGGGCTTTTGATAAGGCAGTCCATAAAACCCACTCAGAGGGCCATTATGCTGCAGACTGGTTTGCTTCAGCTAAAAGCTGCTTTAGGAAAAGCAAAAAAAGTGTAAAGATCTATCAGTGATTTATACTCGGTAGGGTACTTTAATTCCCTTATGGGCATTTAACTTAAAGGGCACATGTCAATGGAAATTCAGTCGTGCAATCTACACAACCCGTATGTGAGCACACACTCACACACATAAGACCAGACCAAAGACCACTGAAAACAAGCGAATGTATATACACACACACACACACACACACACACAGGAGCACAGACAAGGAACACCTGGGAACATAACAAGAGGCCAGGACCACAAAGGAGGCACAGGTGGGAACACTAATGACAAGGCAGGGCCAGGCTATGGTGGAGACCAGGGAGGACACAAAACAGGGCAAAATGTGAAATACAGGGTCTTTCAGTATGATTTGCTTTTTAAACGAGGTGAAATACAGAGCAGCCAATCAGAACAGACTTCATTTGTTGAAATGGCACAACAAAAAAAGCAGCTTGGTTAAAGGTGGTGTTTGCGATTAAACACTGTTTTCATATAATTCAGAGAATGTTTCCTCACCATTTGCTAGCTCACTAATCTTTTTTGCATGCTGGAAAAAAGCTCTCGTGTTTGTACACAGCCCTAAATAAGTAAATGGGGGAAAATGGCTCTGTGAGCCGAACATCGAAAAGCATGAAAAGAGATAGGAATGTTACTCTATTCCTGCTCCATAGGTGGGTAACATTGAATTATTTTTGCTGTTACAGATTGTTTAATGTGGAACTGACTCTAAATTCAGTTACAAATGAGTTTCTGTGTTATATCAAACTGTGACAGCCACATACTACATGCTACAGTCTGTTTTTTACTCAAACATACAGTTCCACCTTAAAAGATGCAGAGTCCTGAATAAACACAAACATGGGGAAGTTGGTTTTGCTGTGAGAACAGTGGTTCTCCAGTAACGTCTACATTGTCTATAATTATAAAGGCTCATGAGACGTTGGAAACATCTTTGTAGGAATGAAATATGACTATTTTTGGCAAAGGTCATAAGTGGACTTCTATGAAATACAAGCACTATATAAGTTATGGGACTTATGAATAAATATATATAAATAATTCATTCATTCATTATCTGTAAGAGCTTAACCAGTTCAGGGTCGCAGTGGGTCCAGAGCCTACCTGGAATCATTGGGCGCAAGGCCCTAGAGGTGGCGCCAGTCCTTCACAAGGCAACACACATTCACTCACTCACACCTACGGACACTTTTGAGTCGCCACCTACCAATGTGTGTTTTTGGACTGTGGGAGGAAACCGGAGCACCCGGAGGAAACCCACGCAGACACAGGGAGAACACACCACACTCCTCACAGACAGTCACCCGGAGGAAACCCACGCAGACACAGGGAGAACACACCACACTCCTCACAGACAGTCACCCGGAGGAAACCCACGCAGACACAGGGAGAACACACCACACTCCTCACAGTCACCCGGAGGAAACCCACACAGACACAGGGAGAACACACCACACTCCTCACAGACAGTCACCCGGAGCTGGAATCAAACCCACAACCTCCAGGTCCCTGGAGCTGTGTGACTGTGACACTAACCTGCTGCGCCACAATGCCGCCCTATATATAAATATAAATAAATATATTTGAGGACTGTTAGAGTTTTCAGTCTTAAATTCACAGCAGAAAAACAGTGGGTTTTATTATAAGGGATGAAGAGATTTGATGTAAAACAAATGATAATTGTTTTTTGGTACATAAAAACATGCAAACATCCAGGGGACAATAGAAATGTAGGTTATTGGCCCTTTAATTGACCCTCTGTCCTGTCGTTATGTTTGGTTACCATAAAGAAAAAGTAGTAAAAAGTAAAAAAGGAAAATACTGTAGATACAGTGAAGCTACCTCCTTTAGATCAATGCAGAAGTAATTACAACCTGCAGCCATCCAAATCACCCCTCCATGGAGTCCCCCCAGGGACCTGAACCAATACGCTCCACTTCCTCCACTGTTGTTCATTTTGTCCACAGATAAAAGGCTTTTTGTATTCAAACATGTGCTCTGTAATGATTCTTTGAACTCAATGTGTGGTTACACCCTGCATAGCAATGTTTTCTTTTAAAGCTTAGAAGCTGCTGATGGTGAAACAAGTTTTTCTTTCTTTTTTTTTTTGAAATAAAAGTGTTAGTAAAGCATCCTTCCTCTGGGACTCAGACTTTAGACTCAGCATTCAGAGCCTCAGAAAAAGAGCTGATTGAATGCTTCCCAAGGGACGTGTCCAAGTATCGATGTCTCTCAAAGTGATACTTAAACAGTCGGGTTTGGAGATTTAAGAGAATCTTAAAGCACAAAGAACAGGTGCTGGTTTGGGTTTGGAAATGACGAGTTTGAGTTAAAGTCTAGCAAGGACAGAGTCATCGGGTTCGGAAAAGTTTTGCGACTGGGAGCTGTGACAAAAAGCAAGGAGATGCTTCTAAATGACTCTAGTGCACCCAGAGACTGAGCAGATTTCAGCCTCCCCTCGGAAAAACAGTAAGACTACAGTAAGAACAGAACTGACCGACTTCAAAATTAGAGTCAGACCCAGAGCAAATATATTCTCAAAATATTTTTTTAAATCCCGGACCTATCCCTGAGCTCTAACAGACTTTGGTGCACGTTCAACTCTAGGTCAAAAAATAATTTAAATTTTATTTATAAAATTATTAGATGAAGCGTTTATTTTTTTGTGTGTGTTACATAACTGTAATTCAAAATTTCTAAAAATCTAACATTGTTGAAAAAAAAAGTGTCACTTTTAATAGCTGCCATAAAATGACAAAAGAATAGGAGAAATATTTAAATACAATTATGTTAAACACACACACACAGATATATGCAAAAATAATTTAGGGTAATAAATAATTTAGAGTTTCCTCTGGGTGACTGTCTGTGAGTGTGTGTGTTCTCCCTGTGTCTGTGTGGGTTTCCTCCGGGTGACTGTCTGTGAGGAGTGTGGTGTGTTCTCCCTGTGTCTGTGTGGGTTTCCTCCAGGTGACTGTCTGTGAGGAGTGTGGTGTGTTCTCCCTGTGTCTGTGTGGGTTTCCTCCAGGTGACTGTCTGTGAGGAGTGTGGTGTGTTCTCCCTGTGTCTGTGTGGGTTTCCTCCGGGTGATTGTCTGTGAGGAGTGTGGTGTGTTCTCTCTGTGTCTGTGTGGGTTTCCTCCGGGTGACTGTCTGTGAGGAGTGTGGTGTGTTCTCCCTGTGTCTGCGTGGGTTTCCTCCGGGTGACTGTCTGTGAAGAGTGGTGTGTTCTCTCTGTGTCTGTGTGGGTTTCCTCCGGGTGACTGTCTGTGAGGAGTGTGGCGTGTTCTCCCTGTGTCTGCGTGGGTTTCCTCCGGGTGCTTCAGTTTCCTCCCACAGTCCAAAAACACACGTTGGTAGGTGGATTGGTGACTCAAAAGTGTCCGTAGGTGTGAGTGTGTGAGTGAATGTGTCTGTGTGTGTTGCTCTGTGAAGGACTGGCGCCCCCTCCAGGGTGTATTCCCGCCTTGCATCCAATGATTCCAGGTAGGCTCTGGACCCACTGCGACCCTGAACTGGATAAGGGTTACAGATAATGAATGAATGAATAAATGCATTAAGGTGTGCAGGTTTCTCCAGATGCTGTGGATAAAGCCTTCAGCTAAAATCTCCTGTTTCTCAGATACTTCTCCTAAGAAACTGTCTACATTTGTCATCCTGAGATCTCAAGAAAGCCTCACATTTTCCTCAGATTTGCCAAAAGACGCTAAACGTGCCTCTTTTCACTCAGGTTTACATTGTGGAGTTTAGGAGAATCAGCAAAATGTGTTTAAATTATTAATGCAACATTTGAGCAATAAGAGACAAAAGCCCTGTGGGAGGTTATAGTCAATGTTTTTTGGCTTGAAAACAAAACAATTAAACTAGTGTCAAGCCACTGGAGGAAAAATAATCTATCACTGGCAGTCCAAAAAGTTGTCATATTTCTCCTGCGTAATCAGCCTCTCTGAGCAAAGGAAACTGGATGAGTTTTGGACCCCTGCCTCCTTCTCTCCACATCTACACACCTTTCTCTGTTCACCCAGAAATGGCACAACCCAGGGAGACACAATATGGCTGAGATTTCAAAGGGAGAGAGGCTTGCTGCCAAGAGTCAGTGCCCTTTCAGCCATTTCAGATGAGACTGTAGGGATCTAGGGAGATGGGGACACCTGAGATGATTGGAACACAGCCCAGGTTTCGCTCTGGAGTGACCTTTGGTATCACACTTCACTCCAGAGCAATGTGCTCTTGGCTCAGAGGGCCATGGATAAGCCTGTTTCCAAAAGCATGCAGCTTTATGATGCGTTTTTAAACATTGTCCAAACTGAGCACTTTATGGCGTCCATGTGTTTTCATTCACGGAATTTGGCAGATGCTCTTTTCCAGAGTTAAACCATGCTACAGAAAAAGGGAAATGCAAAGTTAGGAATGTTAATGGGATAGAGTGTTCCTACTCAAGCCAGGAATCAAACTGAGGCTGTTGGGTGTTATCCACTATGCTACACCAACACTGCAAGGACCAGGTTTTGATGTGTGTTCCTTCACCTCTTAAGAGCAATCCATTTTGTTCGTATTTAATCTAAGCATCTCATAACCACTGTCCATTCTCTCAGCTCTCTTACACTTTGTAGTCCTACAATTACAGACTGTAGTCCATTTGTTACTCTGCATACTGTGTGCATGTGTGTGGGGGTGTCTAATAAAGCGGACAAAGTGTTTAGGCTGCCCACTGTTCCAGGCATGTGTGCTCACTGCCCCCTAGTGTTCACTAGTGTGTGTGTAAATGTGTGTTTCGCTGCACGGATTGGGCATAGCCATTAAAGTGATTCTAATTCTGTGTTTGAAAACTCCAGCAGCACCGCTGTGTCTGATCCACTTATACAAGCGCAACACACACCACAGTGCTGAGAATGATCAAACACCCAAATGTTACGTGCACTGTGGTGGGCCGGTGGAGGGCTCTGAACGTTGAAGTCCTAAAAAAATGCTAATTCTTGTTTCTATCATTAATTAGTGAGTAATTGTGACTGTACCTAATCATTTAGTAATGCCTATTACTGTCTTATTACTAATACTGCCTTAAGTACTGTTCATTAATGTACCCTTGTTGCTAGGTGTTACCTGGACATGAATATTAATACCATAGATAAGCGCATAATCAAAGGTCATTGTTTTTTGCCTTAAATCACCTCACACAAACGGAAACGAAGGGCAGCAGATGAACATGGTGAAGTGGACAGAAGGCAGGCCTGTTGTGAACAGAGAGGTATGTGCCCCGTCGTTAGTGTAGCTTTTAGCCTCTGCTTGAGCCCAGATGTTCTTAGATAAAAAGGACTGGCCCTCAAGTTCATGTTCCATTAAGGCTTCTTGTTGCTCAGCAGATTTCCGTACTCGACTTCACTGTCCTCGGGTTACGTTCTGCCTATGTACAAACAAAGAGTGAGAGGCTGAAGACTGCAGTGTGGTTGATAAAACAACACAAAGTGCATTCTAGCACCATACACCAATGTTCAATAACTTCTTAAATTCATTACTAACAATCACACTCACAACTTTAAAAAAATCATCAAATGTTTGTAGTTATTAGTTTATAGGTTGCTAACTCTGCCCATAGGGACAACCATTGGCTCAGGAGCTGTCGAATGCTTTGCCCTGACTGGCTCAATAGGGAAAGATCTGTTTCTATTTAAGCATGTGTCATGTGCGGCACGGTGGCTTGGTGGTTAGCATGTTCGCCTCCCAGCGCTGGGATCTTGGGTTCAAGTCCCATCTGGGTGGAGTTTCCATGTTCTCCCCGTGTCTGCGTGGGTTTCCTCCGGGGGCTCCGGTTTCCTCCCACAGTCCAAAAACATGGAGGGTAGGTGAATTGGCTTCTCTAATAACTGTCCTGGTGTGTGAATGAATGTCTGTATGTGTGAGCCCAGATATGGTTTGGCGCTCTGTCCTGGGTTAAACCCTAGTGCCCGATGCAGTCCTCCAGGTGGACGGTCGTTCCTGGTCGAGAGTACGCTGTGCGCGTTTGGCTGCCGCTTCTCGCCAGTGTGTGTGTGAATTGAGTGTTCTGAGCAGTGTAGATTGTAAAGCGTCCTTGGGTGTCTAGAAAGGTGCTATATAAGTGTAACGATAATGTAAATTAGTTGTAAATAAATGGCTAAATGGGGATGACAGGTAAGTATTTGAGTCTGATATTGTTGTGTTCAAGTCTGTATGCCCTGTGGTTATAAAACATGAATGAATTAGGGCCATTGTACGATGTCACCATTTTATAAAAGCTGTTAAAGGCTAAGCACCAGCGATATGAAAGTGTCAAACAAATAAATACAGTGGAATTTGAGTTCCTAACTTGTGTTTATTGATAGTCAGAAAACATGTTATTTCTTACTAATTCAAGGAATAAGGTTTAAAAGACCGTTGGTTACCCCCCTCAACGGTGTTGGGAAACTCTAATAGGCGTCTTGCCTGTGACGTAGATGGTGGACAACAACTCTAGAAGCTGCACTTAATTTAATGCAAAATGACGAAAAGGTGTGTTGTTTTTGGCTGCAATCATTCAATGTACAGTGGGACATCTGTGAACAAATGGCCCAAAGATCCCAAAATATCCAGAAAATGGACTAAATATGTCAACTTTAAACGGGCACTTTGGAAAGGACCATCCGCTCACTCCGTTATCTGTAGCTCATTTCACTGGCGCTTTTCCAACAATATGGGCATGTAAGGACACCAACGAAAGGTGTTCAAGAGCCTCTGTAACATGGAGGTAAACAGGGTAAGGACACTCACTTCGCCTGTTTTAGTTGGTGATAGTTAACGTTAGCTTGACTCGCTAAACTCGGTGGCTCAGATTATACTCGGCTACGTAGCTGCATTACGGAGGTTTATAGTGTCGGATGAATTCGAGTTCGACTTCGATCACATTTACAAGAATAACGGTACCTCTAAATTTGAGTTTAGCTTATTGCTAGGCTATTGTCATGAATAATGTTGGTTATTTAGCTAGATACTGTCATAACAGTCAGTCATAACGGTGTTTTACCGCGGCGTTGTTCAGCTGTTGTCCACCAGTGACGTCACGGTGGCGTTCAAGAATTTCCGTAGCGAGCTCGGGTTTTTCCGTCAATTTAATAAAATTGTCAGTTTTAAAGCAAATTAAGCTGCTATTTTCATTTTAATTCATACTTATATCTGTCAGTAACTACAATAATGTGGAATATTCATGGAGGTCCATTAAGTGGTGCTTAGCCTTTAAGGCCCTGCATTAAGACGTAAAGGGCAAAATAACAAAACGACCTACACTACGACTTAAATGTGGCTCAGCCAATCAGATTTTACAACCGGAGCTATATACTTTAGCATGAATTGGACCTGTTTAAAACTTTGTCCCCTAAAATAAGCATAAACGCTAAGACTGTGCAATTAATATTTCATAAAGTGAAAGGATAACTGATGAGGAATTTGCTATAGCAAAGTTTTTTTTTTTTATGTGAATGTTATGCAATGAGAAAGTATTAATATGGAGAGGAGGCTCATCCAGAGTCTATTTAGGAGAATTCCTGACAGGAAGACAGCAAACTGACAACCCACATACTGCCGACCTATTGGCTGACAGACACTTTTCATACACATGACAGCGAGCAGAGGTGTGTGTGTGTGTGTGTGTGTGTGAGAGAGAGAGAGAGAGAGGAAGCAGGAATGGAAGGACATATTGAAGAAGGGTAAGGAGGGACATCAATGAGGGGGCTGTATGGCTTTATGAAGGCCTCTCTTGTTGATTGCAGTGCTTTATTATGATGTGGCTGGCAGGGATACGTGGGTAATGTAGTTTTAAGCGGTGATGAGCCAGGTGGCTGAGTCACTGCTGGCGTCATGAGACCCATCAATATTTCACATCTGAAATCACACTGCTGGAGAGCGCTGTCAGAACGAGGTGTTAAACATCTGATCATCAGTCACACACACACACACACACCTCTAGCTTTTACTGTAACAGGCATACACACACACACACACACACAGAGGCACCTTTGCTGTGCAGCGTGTTGTTCAGCTGGATTTATGTGATCAAAAACCATCACTCACAGATTGGACACCTTAATTCTCTCTCTCTCTCTCTCTCTCTCTCTCTCTCACACACTCACACACACAAACACACGGATACATCTTTGTTAATTCTCTTCTGCTTTTGTCTACCTCTCTCGTTCTCTTTCCATTTCTTTTCCTGTCTGTCTGTCTGTGTCTCTCTCTCTCTCTCTCTCTCTCTCTCTCTCTCTCTCACTTACACACACACACACACACACACTCTGCTGTAGATCAAGTTCCTGCCTCCCACTTCCCCATCTCAGCATCAGCAGCCTGATGGAATTAGAGAGAGAGAGAGAGAGAGAGAGAGAGAGAGAGAGAGAAGTGCTACTCTGTCTGAAATACCGTGTAGCCCTGAAGAAACAGTTCATGCTGCATAGACTACGTCCCCCACAAAGTTTCCACCTGTTTCTTATAGGTTTCATAAAGAACCACCGGCCACTAGGAGTCAGTAAAAGTGATTTCCCTGCAGCTCTGTGGATGTGAATCTACCTGTTCCACAGTCATTACACTGTGTTTACACTAGAAAAACTAGCTTGGATGTACTTTGAGCTAAAACACTTCTCCAGAGATGAGCTGTAATTCCAAGCATCTGCCGAGGCTTCAGTTCCAGTCTCTCAACACATTACATCTGTGGAGACGTTTCATCAAAGCCAGCGGCAGCCTCTCAGCCCCTTACTTTAAACACATCGTCTCTATCAACCGGGGACCCCTGCGGCAAACAGTTGTCGTTCTGCTATCAATTACACACCGAAACCTCAAGAGGAAACGTGATTAAACCTGCAACTGCGTCTGTAAAGATGCCAGATCACTGACCAGAGCCTCACACAATGCCCCTGTTGACTGCGTACACAGAAGCCCAGCTCACTCCGATGTGCCCACTTGACCAAGCATGGTCAACCAGTCAAGGTGGCCATATTTAAAAAATGTCAAAATAATGAAAAGTGATTTAGCTGCACTATTTTACACCAATACACTTTTTATAAAATTCAGAAAAATTACCTCACCATTTGCTGGAAAAAAAAGTTTGTGTGTTTGTACGTAGCCCTGGCTCAGTAAATAGGGAACAAACAGAGTTTCTTGGTCTGAACACAGCTGAGAAACAGCATCTGGATGTGATTGGATGGTGCTCTATTCCTGTACCTTAGGTGGTTAATACTGACTTATTTTTGCTGTTAAAGATGTATTACTTAAAGGAACACTATTCATTCATTGTCTGTAAGCGCTTATTCAGTACAGGGTCGCGGTGGGTCCGGAGCCTACTCGGAATCACTGGGCGCAAGGCAGGAACACACCCTGGAACCCACAACCTCCACGACCCTGGAGCTGTGATCTGCTGCGCCACTGTGCCGCCCTGAATGAACAGTAGATAGACGTTGTTCATTTTCACAGCACTGTACTGAAATCAGTTGGGAGGGACAGGGAGGAGGTTGTTTTTTCCTACCCTCCTACAAAAGTTACACAGTGTAGTTTCTGCAGTGCTGCGCTTGGATTAGCAACGACACAGGGTCTATTCTCCCATTTACAGCTCAGTGGAGCATCTCAATGATTTTGAAGCTGTAACTGTAAGGTAAAATTACATTAGTGTTCCTTTAATGTGCACTGGACTCCAAATTCAGGAGATGGCTAACGTGTTAAGGACGTAAACACACAGCGAAACTGCTTCAAAACTTAACAGCTTGGGTTACAAATGAGCTTCTTTGGTCATTCAAACAATCAATAAAAATGACAGACTTGAACCTGAACCACATACAAACTGCAGTTGTTCTCTTACTCAGACATTCCACCTTAAAAGATGCCAAAAAAACCTCACAGCTCAGAATGCTTTACACATCCTTGGAGGGTGGAGCTTCTAAATGAACACAAACTGTGAGAACAGTAGTTGTCCAGACTCGTCTACATTGCCTTTAAAGCAACTCTTAAAATTACAGCTTTGAAATCTTTGTGATGCTTCACTGACCTGTAATAAGGAAGTTTTGTCATGGCTGCTCTGGGCTCAGCACTGCAGAAATTGCACTATGTGAGTTTTCGAAGGATGGTAGGAACTGACTGTTCACTTGCTGCTTGATATTTCCCACCCTTTTGACAGATGAAACTGCCAGTGGTTTTAATCTTGTGGCTGACTGCATTGTCACAATGTAAATACATGATATAAGGAAATGATTAATTTAACGATGACCATATGTTGTGGGCACCAGAATGCCCCTGCGCATGTCCTCGTGAACTACAGCTGTAACGCGTTCTCTGGCAGGTCTTTGCTCTCCGTCTGGCTCCTCTCTGGAGTGGTCAGGGAGTGTACACTGTTGTCCTGGACAGATGTTCAGAGTGCTCTGGGTCACAGTTACAGAAAGACAGGGCTCTGCAGAGAGACTAATTAAAGTAAAAGCCGTGTGGGAAACTGACGACTGCAGCGATGCTGATGAGACCAGCTTTTAATGAATGTAACTGTGACCCATCATTTTCCCAGCGATTACATGCTCATGATGTTGCCGATGGGGAGATAAAGCAAAGCTCAGCTTATGTGTGGGATGGACAAGGTGGATAAAACACCTTAAAATGTGCTAGCTTAAAACCCCCTGCTCTTCACAAGGCAGCCTAGGGTTTCAAACCCAGCTCAGACAGGAGTATCACACTATACTTAAAGAGTCCTCACAGAACGGTTCCTTTAAGACACCCTCCATTGTCTGGGTTTGTAAGACACCAAGTTATTCCACATCAGCAGATTCTGTCCCACACCAGACAGCCTCAGGTTCACAGACAGAGCAGAGACGCCGAGAGCCTCCTACTGTCTTCTTTACACCTCCCTTTAGAAAGTCCACAGTGTCTTTCTTCACACCTACTCTGTTCTCTCTCTCTCTTAGTTGGTTGCTGTATTCTTTACTGTATTCTCTCTCTCTCTCTCTCTCTCTCTCTCTCTGTTTGTCTGTCTGTCTCACGTTCTCTCTGCCAAATGCAAATCTTGACATTCAAGACTTGGCCTTAATTCTGTTCAGCTCTGTGCTGATGAGTCGAGGGAGGGGTGATGTATAGGTCTCGAAAGCAATAGAGTTAGAGAGAGAGAGAGAGAGAGAGAGAACAGGGGAGAGTCAGATGGAATATACAGAGAAAGGGAAAAAAGAGAAAGAGAGAGAGGGAAGAGTTGAGAGAATAAGGCTGAGACAGAAAAGAGAAAGAAGTACAGAACAATGGGGTTGATGTACAGCCCTCAAACCCATCGACCCATCCCTCCATAACCCACCTTTCCTCATCTCCCTCAGCACTCATCTGTCGCTGCTGTTTATTTACCGTTTTATTCATTCACCGTAAGCAGCAGAAGAACATTTTTGCATTAGGAAGTGAACACTGAGGAGAAGGAGAAGGAGAAGGAGGAGGAAGTGAAGAAGGGAAACGAGTGATTTATGGAAGTAGGCCACGAGGACAACAAAACAAGCAGAAAAACCCCTCTTTTGGGAGAGAAAGAAAGGGAGAGAGAAAGAAGAAGGAGGGTGTGGGGGATCGAGGGAAGGTGATGTTTGGGTCAAGGATTTGGGGGCGGGGAGAAAAAAGAAACAACTAAATTAGGCTCTAACCTTCGTCACAAAATGAACACTCTCGCTTATAAACATCCATCCTGGAAATATCAGCATCCCTCCTTCAAAAAGAGAGAAGAAAGACAGGGGAAGAGAGAGAGAATCAGGGGAAATGGGGGAGAGAAATAATAGGGAAATGAAACAAACAATTCAGTGCATATAGAAATAAATCTTGTGGGTGTGTGTGTGTCCTTGAAATGACCTTTCTCAGCTTGGCTTTTAGACACACACACACACACATATATATATATCATCCTCATCACTGATGCAGCCCAGAGAGTGTCTGCAGAGAGAGAGAGGGAGGGGCAGCAGACAGGGCGCATATTGTTTTACTCCCATATGTAACTGTGCTAGTCATCTCTTTGCACCAGTTTGGCGCTGCCTCTGTGTATGTGTGTGTGTGTGTGAGGGGAGGGAAGTGTTCACACCGGGGAACACTCATGTTCCAGGAGGCACATATCCTCAGCACAAAAGCTGTGATTTATAGGTCATCAGCTACTTGGGATAAACACAATCTCCAAGCTGTGAAAACGTGCAGCCATTCAGTCTCAGATGAACCCAGTAAACTGCCTCATTAAAGGAACACTCCAGGGGTTTCACCTCTCTATAGTTATTCTACAATTACCACAGACTTTAACCTTCATACGCTCTGAAAATCACTGAAAAATCTGTATGTTGAACTCAATGGACCTTTGTGAAATAATAAACATATCGTCAATGTCCAATGCTTAAAGCACCGTGAAGCTGCAGGAATGATTGAGAGGAAAGCCGCGTCTTTACCAGTGATAAGAAGCTGATTCTGAACAAAAGTTGAGAGCAAAAGTTGAGGGGTTGTAGTGCATATTTATTCAATGACATGTAGACACAACAGTATATATTTGATCACTTATTTTTTGACATTTTAGGGGAAGCTGAGCTTCCCTTGCAGTCTTAGAACAATCGCCTCTGAACTGTACTATATTCTATAATAATTATAGATTTTAAAGTTGCGTTCCACCTTCATACGCCCCATTTCATCTCCAGGATTTATATTATTTTATATTACACAAATCTATAATAAAGGCTTAAATATATTCACCCCTCTTTCTGGAGAATTTAATACAACTTTAGGGAATAAAACTGGACTTTTAAACCACTGTTGTACCTTTGAAGGGATATTTACATTTTAGTTGCCATAATGTACCTGTAATAATGGGAAAACCAGTCCCATCCCCGAAAGAATTAATTATACTATTTTACAGGATTTTATTTTTATAAAACCTTTGTAATTCAGGAACAATGACTTTTATTCTATAAAATTTGAGTGCAAAGGCTTTTCCAAGTGTTATCATCTGTGGTTATCCACCATTTTCTACACATGTATCAGTATTCCTCCTATTTCTGACTGTCCCCTAATTCCAGCCACTGCCGTATATGGTGCAATTCCACTCTCTCTTCGCCAATGGCAGTGGGTAAAACAATAAAACATAAGATCAAGCCCTAGTAGGGTATTTAAACATCAGTCTCGCAAGAAATCACACATCTAAACGAAGCGACGGATATTTCCCTCAGTGTAAAAGTTAGCTTAGCGGTTAGCTTCCTTTTCTCTGAGGGGAAAATCTACCGCCATTTTAATCCTGACATGTAGAGTACGGATACCAACACAGGACAAACGTAATCTCATTGTGAACCTCTCAAAACCACTGAATGTTGTAGCAACTGTCTCGTTTGACTGTCACAAGCAGGGGAGGTGGCCGAAGTTAGGGGGCGCTAATAATCTTAGCAGTATTAGCACCTACTTAAACAAAAACATCTTTATATAAAAACATATATACTGTCAAAGTCAAACAGGTCTTGGACATTAATCTACACACATATGACTCCTGAAAAATGTTGATTTGCGTGAGTAAAGTACTTTTGTTTATTTACAGTTAGTTAAGATTTCCAATATTGGAATTAAAGTGGGGTAATTACACTAGCAGACAGAGATTATGTTGAAGAACAATGGAATACTAGTCTAGATTGTAGTATTTTTCCCAGAGTAGTTAAAAATATACAAAGTATGAAGCCAGACAAATATATTATTTAGTAAAATGGGTTCTTTACAACCTTTGTCTCAACATTATTCTGGGGGGCTACAAATATTTCTGAGTGGTCACCAGCCTGTAGCCTTGGCATGTAGGTGGAGCTACTCAGCAATATTTTTTTTTCTTTTTAATAAAGTAAACATTCATCAGCCAAAACATTAAAAACACCTTTTTTTTTTTTTTTTTACACGAATTGCCCATTTTTCAGCTTCACTGACCATATAGAAAAACTTTGGAGTTTTAAAATGACCAACTCTTTCCAACATTTTATAAAACTTACAACCCCCTAGGACCATGTTTGGACCTTTAAAGAGGCCCTGGCCCCCAGGGGTAAGAATAACGGTATCGATTACATATTTCGAACAAAGCAATGAAATCCAATGTGTCCAAACTTGTTTAGGAGCTTTCCCAGTAAACCAGGAACAACCCTGGACGTTCAAAATAGGTCTAAAAGTAGTCTGTCCGTCAAGGACATATTTTAAACGTCAATGGACGTCCAAAATCCATCGTAATAAGTTAGTTAAGTGGTGACCAATCGATAACGTCAGTGGACGTCCAAAACGCGTTTTATACAAGTAATTTATTTCGGGACCAATTAATCACGTCAATGGACGTCCAAAATACGTCTAATAGTCGTCTTTTCAATGTCTGTGTTTGGACGTCTTTTCAACTTTCATTTTCAACCTTAAGAGAACGTTGATTAGATGGCAGTCTTTACGTTATTTCAATGTTGAATCAACGGCTAATTGTTTACTGGGCTGCATGTGTTTTAAATGAGTGTTTTATACAGGTGTCCAATTAAAAAATTAAAGAGTAAAAGCCTTTTCAAACAAGAAAGAAATCAAGAACAACTCCTGGTCATATTCCAATGCTCTCAATTTTTATTGCACAACAAGTAGTCATTTGTAAAGAATGCTTGGACAACATTGCTACTGATGGAGCAGGTTATTGAAAAAGACAAAAGTAATGCTTAGTACCAGGAGCTTTAGCACATCACTGCCATAGACATCACTCCAGAACAGCCCAGGCCTGATCTTTCTCCTCTTATCATAGTTGATGGAGATGAATGAACCCTCAAGTAACATCTAACATTTTCCCAGCGCAGGACACACTGCACTTTACAAGATGAAGTTGACCTTGCTGCAGAGCTAGCTTCAGTTTGACTTGCTTTCATCTAAAAGATCAATGCTAATGGGGGAGAGCAAGAGTGAGTTAAATGCTTATTGGAAATGCTGGAGAGAATGGAAGGAAATAAAGGGCGCTCTCTGGAGCTGTCTATTACTGCAACAGCAGAGGAAGTCATCTGATGGAAGTCACTACTTAAATGCTCAAGTGGATTATGTAAACATGAACACGAGTGCTTTTTGGACGACAGGATTTCCGGGCAAGTTACAAAGCCTGGGATGTTTTCTTTCTTCTTGACTTTTACACACACTTTATCACTAATATTTTTGTCACTGGACTCCTCAAAACACACAACGCTACCAAGCTGGGAATAATGCAACTAAACTGCATGTAACCTTTATTCCAGGACAGTGGTGTAAAAATGAATTACACTCTGCACCTGAAGAGGGAGCCCAGGAGCAAAAATACATATTTTAACCTAGCATTAGCCTTTAAAAAAAGGCATAAAGCTATCATTCAGATGACGTCATTTAACGTGACATACTGATATCAGCATCTGAAAATGTAATATAATACACAGCCCTAAATATCAAGAATTTGGCTGGAACTAAAGCCACAGAAATCCTTTTAAAACTCCATCACCTCCAACTAATCCCCGCTGAACAGTATTTCAGGTGCAGGCACAGTGAACGATAGAAATGGGGACAAGGGAAGGAAGTAGCTGTGGATTGGAGCGAGGCCGTTGTAGCCCAGTGCACTTCAATCGACCTCCACAAGCAACGGATGACTAATATCTGCACAATGTGGTGTGTGAAGGAGTGCTGAGTGAGAGTGTGTCACACACACACACACACTGACACACATATGATCATGACCGAGCCTCAAACATAGGGAGTACTGCAGCAAAACCTTAATTCTTCATTTCATAGCTGCTGCTGCAGACAGACTGCCAGTGCCACTCTTTAGACGAGGGTTGCTATGAGCATTGTATTCAATTCTGGTATTCCATAGTGTCCTAATGCTTGACATCAACACAATACCATAGTTAAAGAAATAAAAAGAGGAATACTTGGGTCTCATCCCCCAAAAAATATATACATTCTTAGAGACTCTGGATGTCAGTCTCTTATTTATTAGTACAAAACCAGTCCAATGTTAAACGTTCTGCATTAGCTGTATCTCTTAGCTCTGTCGGTTTAAAATAACTCACTATTTTCACTTCCTGAATACAATATCCATTCATTACTCAAACATGTCATAAAACAACCTGGAATTCCTGATTGACTGGTATCCTATAGGCTGATAAATACAGTGCAGATACCAAAATATGGGCATATCTGTGACATGTGAAGTCGAGTTTAAACCAAGCAAATCAAACATGACTGTGGAGTAATAAGTGCACTGATTAAATATGGCATAAATGTGAACAGAGAACAAAACAAAAGTGTTTATAAGCCTATGTTTCTAAGCTTGATAGTAAACAGAGGCTAGTTGTCAACAGTCATTCCAAACAGGGCTGTTTAGAGAGGGGAAGTTGCTGTATTATTTATTTATTTATTTATTTATTTATTTAAATTCCTTGTGGAATTTTGACCAAATCATTTCACAGATATTTTATTAAGATTCCAGGGAACTGTGTTAACTTTTATTTAAACCAGTTTTATTTAAAATGTATGATTTATTTTGCTAAATAAGGCTGAGGTACCAGATTTAAAATGCTAATGCTAATATAGTGCATGCTGTTGTTAGCTAATCAAAACCAAGTAGACGTAGAAACGACAACACTGAATTTCTCACGATACTAACATTTTGAGACATTGTACACCACATTTGGACATTTTACAACCACAAACCCACAAAAACCTCACACTGTTAAACACCCTTGGAGGGCTTTGGTAGCTAGCATCCACTTAGCTTCATCGGGGGCTTAGCCAGCCTTGAATCAGCAGAAATAGACACAAATCCCAAATTATTTTATGCGCACAAGCCCAAGAAGTGCTTAATCTGACACTTTTTTAAAACCAGTGCTAGTCTGACTGCACAGGCTTGCTGTAGTTCTTGGTTTTGGATTTGACTGGAGCTAAACATAGAGAAAAATGAGGCAGCATTGATGAATGGACAGCTATGCTTTATATCAAAGAAAGCACTGCAGTATTTGAGCTAGCAAAGTCAATTTACTCTTGTAACAACACACTTAGTAGGCTTAGCAGTGCTAGCACTTAAGGCAGGAAGGACCCACATGAATATTCAACATTTAAAAAAACGCAGCAAAATCTGTCATCCGCTGTAACATTCAAATCCACATCTCCAGCACAAGCTCACCATCTGCATTTTAAAGACAGGTGCTACAAAACTAGCAGGGATCCAACAAGGCTTTGCTACCGTACTCCACTATGGGGCTCTCAGGCTCACCAAAAAGCTAATTAGGCCTTTGCTAATCCATTTCCATTCTGACCACATTTCAGGGGCATTCCATAAAGTTTGCAAGTCTTCAAGTGAGAAAATCCTTACGCCACTCTGCACTGAAAAATACAATGAGCTTACTTGAGAAAAATCTGTTCATTATTTACGCTCATGTAACAAAATATATCAGCTTAATACTGGCTTTGAGCTACAGATAGCAACTGTGATGATATATTCCACTCAAGTAAGCTCAAATAATCCTTTTTTGAGGCATTTCAGGTCAATGTTCATAGAATTCTTTAACCAAACAAACTGCAAAATTCAAAATGTTTAAAAAGCATATTCGTGTTTTAAGGAAATGTATTAAATATAAGTTTTAAGACATTCTCTTAGCATTAAGAAGGTTAAAGTCAAAGCAAAACAACTGAAAACGGGACTTCTTTAAGCAAGACCTAGTAAAGCAGCAAGAGAAACAGAACTTAAATCGAACGTTAACAGTATTTAAAGCTTACATCTGTTAGAGACGTCAGATCTGAAAAAAATATCCAGTTATTTCCATCTGTCCTTCCACCGTGAGAGGAAAACTCAACACTGTGGGTCTGGAAGGATGTAAAGAAGCTGAGAAGAGGAAATATACAAAAAAAAGAAGTAAAAGAAAGCAGCTATACATGTTTTGTATATATGTAAAATTGACACTGTTGTTTACACCTCATCCACTAAACTACATACGCATGCCGATATGTTAATATAGGATTTGTAACTGATTGAATATATCCAAACCTGGATTTTGTTTCAGCTGATGTCTAGTCTATTACAGAGGTGGGTTTGATGAGTAGTGCTAAGCCATCTGGTGTGATGTCTATGGATTGCAACAGCAACTCCACCAAAAAGGGTGGAGCCAGGCATTTTGGCAGATGCTCCACAATGTGCGTCCCAGCAGGTCAACTCAACCCCAGTGCACCGTAGGTACTAACAGCGCATGCTGTATAAGGGTCCAGGACAGACATGAATGTGCAAGTCGTGTCTTCCCACTGTGAGGAAGATTATGCTGGATTATTCATTTTCTATTTTGCTAACAACTATTCAGCAGCTATTTTGTACATATATTGCAAAGTTTAAAAAAAAAAAAAAAAAAAGAACACAGTTTGCAGTTATTATTTTACAAAGCCACTTACCACTAAAATAGACTGTGGAAACTAGGTATACTAGGCACTAGATATGTACATTACATTGTGCGTTGGGGCACACTGTAAATACAAATAATAATAATAATATATATTATAATAAAACAAAATGAAATACATACAGACAAACAGCACTTCTGAGAACAGAAAAACATAAAGTACCCTGATTTACTAAGACATTTTATATACCAAGGCATTTTGTATCATTTATATCCTGCACTGTGACACAGGAAATTTTGAAACAGGACGGTACTTTCCAGGAAGTGTCCATCTGTGAGTTCAGACACGCTTCACACTCGGCCTTCAGTGCTGGCCTTTCTGACCAAAAGAGTGTTTTTCAGGGACTTCACATGAGCTGCATGGCAAGCTTACAGAAAAAATGTAGACAGTTCTACTCCAAATATCCGCTTAAAGGGACACTCCTCACAGAAGTGCCAATGTTGCTAACTGTTGACCAAGACAAGCTAATCAGCTAGCATTACGCTAATGAATCAATTGCAGCGTTCACTTATTTTTAAACCATTAGGCTGGCGGTACTCGCTGAAACTTGACGACTGAAGTTGTGTGAAACTTGAAACTCGATTTGGTGCCTGCATCTTACTTTAAACTTGTTTGAAACTAAGCTTTCGTTGAAAAATTGTATTTGCCCAACAGCCTGTCAGAACATAGTACTATGTTTAAATAGGGTGACCATTTGTCCTATTTTTCTACCAGATCTTCCAATTTGGGACAATACTTTGGACTTCCTTTCATACAGTAAATGGTCACTCTGTGTGAGGAGTTTGTTGTGTTCTCTCTGTGTCTGTGTGGGTTTCCTCCAGGTACTCGGGTTTCCTACCACAGTCTGAAAACACATGTTGGTAGGTCAAATGTGTATGCAACAGTGCCCATAGGCGTGACAGTTTGAGTAACTGGGTGAGTGTGTGATGCCCTGTGATGGACTGCCTTACGCCCAGTGGCTCCAGGAAGATTCTGGACCCACCATGACCCAGATCAGGATTCTGTAGTTACAAAAAAAAAAAAAAAACAATAAATAAATACATTTATCAAAATGGGTTACGTATAAATGTTTCTTTTCTACCCACAAGTGTTTTATTTTTATTATTTTTTTTTTAAACAGTCACCCTAAATAAACAAATCATTAAAAGGTAATAGTCTAACTAGGCGTTCAGAGGTTGGGACTAGCATTTGCTTTGGATCATTGTCCAGCTGTGCTGTGATTGACATGAACAGGTTAATTTTTTACCTCTATCCAGAAAAGTGACTAAGGTGTCAATATAAATGCACAGATAAATTAACACTGTCCACACTAAGATAAGAAAAATACTGGCAGCTAATTGCTAACAAGTAGAATAGCGTAATGTGTTACATGCCTCCAAGCCACTTCCTTTTATTTATTTATTTTTTGTTTTATTGCTATTGCGGTTTTGTTGGTATAGCGTATTGAATAACAACCCTGTCCTCCATCCGTTCAGTATCTAGCTTGGCTTCCTGTTCCAGAATTCCAGGGCTATACTCCTAACACTGAATTCACTTTCCTTAATGCAGTCATGAAGTTGCATTGAAATTATTAATGAATTAATTCAAGTTTCACACAATTTGCAATCTGCAAAGTTTCCCCATGTAATGCTAGCTTTAGAATTTGAGTGGCAAGGATTCCTTTAAGCCGGAGCTGGGTAATGGAGGGTTTGGGTGGGGGGGTACCTATATTTGCACTGTGACCACCTTTCACACAATCCTCTCAAGTCATTCCAGTAGAGCCATAATAGCAGCTTAAATAGGGCTATAACTCCATCACATGCGAATGGTTACAAAAATAAACAATTCCAATAATTTGCAGTTAAACTGCAGTGATATAAACACAGCAGATATTCATTCATTAAACTCAACTCTCTCACAATACAGCTGTCAGTAGGCTGGGGATCTAAAGTAGACACTTCAGAAGAGAAAAAATAAACAGGATCGGTTTCAATATTGCACTGAATTTGTTTTCTCTGACAATGGGAAATACAACAGTGAGCAAATAGAAAGCACTGTCTTGGCAAATAAATAGGAAGTGTACAGAATGTTATCATTCTTGTGTAATTAAAGACAGGTGATAGCATAACAATCAGCAAATCAAGTTACATGGAGCCCAGCTGGACTGTCACTCTAGCTCGGCCCATACTTCCTTTACCAGGATTCATTCGATCAAACGATCACATCACTGCTGGTAAACGGCAAAGTCAGCTCAGGAACACCAGAAATGGCCTTTTAGCTGATTGTACGTGTTAACTGTAGCATATAGCACTAGTCAAAACTCAACAGTATAATGGATAAACATTATAAATATAATTAGAACAGAAACAATGAACTTACCAACGGCAATTAAATTAATCAACATAAAAGACAACAGATTGCTATAACACAAAATGCATAAAGGTAGGTTCATATCTTATTATTGGCATTGTTGTATATGAATATCTACGGTGGTGAATTACCACACTGATTAAGCTGCCTATAATCATTAGGGACAGGCATTTAAGCCAAATTTGATCATCGATATTTTAAACCATCGCTGAATTAATAAGAACCCACCAGCCTCCTGCGACTGCGCCAAAAAAATAAAATAAAATTGTGTTCAGTTGCTTTAAAGTTTATGTTTAATGACTATTATGTGCAGTAGTCTGGAACACATTTTTATCATTTATAATTCACTTTATCCATTTACAATTTGATATGGTCCAGTTAATGAACCCTACAATGTAAATAAGAAAAACATAATGCAGTGGTAGTAAGGAAACTTAACTTTTAGCTTTTGGTGTTTGCCAGCTGAAAAAAAAGAGCCCTGCTCCAAAAATAAACTCCGGGTTGAGGCAAGTTTCCAAAGTTGCACAGGGATGTTAACTGGTGTTAGGCTGGTTTCTGTTCTTTGACGCTTAACAGCCTCTGTAGAAGTGTATGTTTTACAGTGCCCTCTAATGGAACACAGGGTTAAGACATGTCTTTTTTTTAGTTAAATCATGAGACATTAAGGGTGCGTTCAGACTTCTCATTTTAATTCGATTAAAACAAAACCTGGTGCGATTGCTCTTTTAGTGCGGTTCATTACAATAAACATGAACGCTCGCTTTCTGAGAGGGTTAAAAAGAGGGGGGTGAGGTCACGCCCCTCGCTGCCGTTGTATGCCAAACCTATCTGTGCTTTTAGGTCCTTTACACCTTTATTTGCTACACATGGGAAAACATGGGAGTTTCTTTTTTAATTCATCCGAGAATTTACATTTACGTTTCGGCATAGCTGCTCTAGATGAGGGTAGGTACATGAGCTTTGCCTGACGTAAACAAGGACTACTGACGTGCAGACTGACCAATTAAATGTTTACAGAGAAGGTTATCGACCAATAACGGTAGCTCTACAGTCAGACCGTCCAATCAGAAGATTTTAGGCTACTTCACTACGCCCCCTTCTCACTAAAGCGAACCAATCGGAGTAGGGGAGGGCGGGAAAATGAAGGTCATACATGCGTCATATGTCTCTTTTGTTTTTTACTCGCTTTGGTTCGACTGTGTGGTCCTATTTTTTTGGTCTGTAACTACAGAACTGAACTGAACAAGTCTGAACACACGCTGAGAGAAATGTAGAACCTTTAACTGCAGAAAAGCAAACATGAATATAATCATTAACTTCTCATTTTAGCGATTAATCAAGTAGTCAAGCCCCTCCATAATATTCATCTCATCAAATTGTTAAAAACCACCAAAATTCACCTCAGTGTGGCCTTTAGGAATGTGGTAACTCGTGCGCCCTGTAGGGGGCGCCCAAAGGGATATTGTGTGCTTTATTGTTTAGCGTTTTCATGCAGTTTTAAATCTAAACCTAGTCACCAGCACGGAATGGTGGTTAGACATTAAAAAAATAAATATATATTAATTTGATAAGTATAACTATTATATTTAGCATAATCAAGAGTCGATCACCACAACACTCAGCAAAATACACACGTTCCATTTTGCATTAATTAGTATGATCATATTTACATGGCAGTAATTTATATTCATTTTGCTGTCATAAAACGCCAATTGGCATACATTCAGAAACTAAGAATGCACCTATCGCCATCTGAGTTTGTTTCTTTTTTCTTGAGCGTCAAGTTTTTTTCCCCTAGCTAACAATGCTATTCAGAATCACGAGAATTTACAATATCGTATTTACAGCTGTCAATCCAAGTTCAAGTAAACGCAAAGTCTGCAGCAGATAACTATGAAACAAGCAACTGTGTACTTTTTAGGTGAAACATCTTTAAAAACAGACCACATTTCAGCCAGTGACCAAACAAAAGGTCAGTGTCCACAACAACCCCTTTCCAAAACACCCTTACATCAGTCAGATAAAGTCAGAGAATTCATTAAAGTGCAGAACATTGTAAATACTGGTTAAATTGCACAAATAATGGGTTATTTTCAAGTCAATGCCACCGTTTCTGAACGACAAAATACATCAGATTTTTCTCCAGGTATATAGGAAAATATATTTAAAAAAAAAGAACAATAACAATCCATTCAACCTTAAACTGACCTCTGCAGTCGAGTGTATTAGTGCAGCACTTTAAGATGTCTAGAAATGCCACAAATTTAAATACCAACAGTGACAACCTTGCAGGAAAGCCCATTTCACTGGGTAATGTCAATTAGAAGTTGTAAAAAGATGAGAAAATCGCAATTCTGTGTAAAACCTAGCATGGTGCCTAAAGCTAAACTCATTACACAAAGTTTCCCCCATCGTAACTGCGTCTGATTACCTAGAGAATAAAATATTCGCACTGCAACAATAAAATTTGAGACAATAAGCAGGTTTATAGTATTGCACAATCATATTGCACGTAATGATCAATCCAATCCAGTGGACTGAATTAAAAAAACAGCAGATGTTCCAGATATATAGATTCTTTTGGTTCTTCTTTCTTAGTTCGCTACCAGTGACAGAGTTATTCGTCTTCATCGGTAAAGACTTTCAGTGCAGCCCAGAGTCTGCAGAGTATTGCCTTCGACACTGAAAAACAAAAATCCATGGAAAAAGCCCAGCAAAACACTTAAAAAAAAACACTACAGTAGCTTTGCACTCCCTTGAGAAAACAGATCAATGAATAAATAACAGGGTTATATGCTCCTGCACTCCCACCTAGACACACACACAAACCATGTATATGGCTTCTAAACTTGGAATCAAGGCAGTTAAATAAATGGCGTTTCTTTTCGACTTGTTTTTCTCAGTTGACACAGAGACACAAAAAACCTTTGTGTTCAAGCTCAACTTTGGTTTAGGAGTAGATACAATGAAGATATTTACTGTCTCTTTTTTTTTTTTTCATTTATCATATTCACATATCGATGTAAGATCGACCAGCGGTCTATAATACTATTTTCAGTGATATTTTACAAGAATATGGACAAGTAATTAGTTTGCTACAATTATAGCTTATACAGAAAAAAGGACACTCAAAACACTTTTGCAAAGCATAAAATTTCATCATTGTCATCTGATGCAAGTCCCTGATTTTTTATTATTTTTTTTTAAACTGAAGTCCTAGCCCAGGCCAGATTGCATTGTATGGAGTCTACAGAGTATGCAACATTAACGAACAACAAAAACTCCTCCCTTTCCCTCTTCAAAACAAAGACGGCAAGGGTGGGTATTAGTAGCTGAACGCGAAAGTGACTAACTATGTAAGTGGGTCGACTAGAAACATCCCACCCACTTCAATCTAGTTACAGTAGAGACGTTATATCTAGAATTAATATGTCTGTATAGTAATCCCCCTTTGGCTCCACGCATCAGTTACACACCTCACATTCTGCCTCCTCGACCGGAGGCTCTTAAAGAGGGTGGAACATCCGCACCGATGAAACTCGGGGAACTGGACTCAATGTGACTCGCAATAGTGCCGCCATTACAACATAAAATGTTCTGGTCAGAGGTTCGAGGACAGCCTGGATCGAGCCGTGTCCGTTTCTGGGAGGCTAACTATTGAATCCTTCTTGTGCACTATTGGGTCAAGGTGTCCTGCAATACCTCCTCCACTGACCACTGGAGGGGTGCCCACGGGGGGTGGTGTGGAGGGGTAAGCAGGTCCTGCTGCTGAGGTCTGGTGAGGCAGTGTCACTCTTTGAGGAACGGCACTTCTAACTCCAGAAGGCCCGGGAACGGCTGGTTGAGGGGCCTGTGAAGGCCCAATGGATGTAGAGGACGCATGGGTCGATGGTGGTGGACTAGGGCCGACAACTGGAGCAGCATCCTGGGGCAGGGAAGGTTGGGAAGCAGACAAAGCCCTGGCGTCTTGACTCAGGCTGCCTCCTTGCTGCAAGGAGTGAGCACTCTTCTGCGAAGTGGCCCGTGTTGGACTGGGCACATGTTGCTGGATAAGAGACAGTTGAGATCCTGTGCGTCCACCCATTGGACTGCAGCCGTACTGGAATGTCCGGCTGCCCATTGCGGCTAATGGGCTCTGCACGGGTGGGCTGGAAGTGGCTGCAGATGCGTAGGCGCCGGGGGGGCCGGGCGTCTGCGATTGCAAGGGAGAAATGGACACGGGGCTGGAAAGGTTTTGGATGGCCTGGAAGCGCCGGACCATTCGAGGGGACTGTAAAGCTGCCTGCGCCACCAACGGGTTGGCCATTTGGGGGCAGAAGCTCATTGCTACAGCTTGTTGAAGGGTGGCGATGGCAGAGGCACCCTGGGATTGACAAGGGGGGGCGAACATGCCTCCTGGGATTGAGGGAGTCATGGACATGGCTCGTGGGCGCTGCAGGTCCACCAGCTTCACCATCTCACGGTCATACTTGACAATCTCCTGGATCATCTCGTTCTCTCGGTTGTTGAAGACACCCGAGTTGAGATCATGCTGCACTTTGTGCATGAGGATGGAGTTCTTCTTACCTGTTAGGCAAGGGAAACGTTAGCAATTCTGTCACAAAGAAAGCTGATGTATCATTTTTGTTCCCTTTCTGACAATGTGAGTTAATTAACCCTTAAGTTAACCCTTCATTTGACCCACACTCACAGATATACCCAACAATGCACCCGCCCCTCCCCAAACCCGTTGGTATACCGTATACCGTGATAATATTTTGATGGTATGGCGGTATGAAAAATATGGATACCACCCACCCCTAAAGAATACAATATTGTA
Organism: Hoplias malabaricus; assembly: GCF_029633855.1. Lineage (NCBI taxonomy): Eukaryota > Metazoa > Chordata > Actinopteri > Characiformes > Erythrinidae > Hoplias > Hoplias malabaricus. Next base: position 20,541,319 of record NC_089818.1, read on the forward strand.
ATCCACATAAACAATTTATTTGAGATTACTTAACAACTTGAATTTAACAAGTGTCTGAAGGATTCTGTGGATTCTACTGGTGAGGTGTAAGCTTTCATTACATCCTAAACACACAAGTTTAATCGCTCCAGTGCCAGTCTATAAAAGTACTTTTGAGAATATGTCTTGACTACATTTGGGGACTATTTTTAATGACACCAGACGTTTGGTGTTCTTACCAATGCGGTCAAGCCTGTCGATGGCGACGGTCTCAAAAGCTCTCCTCATCATGGGGTACTCCTCCAGCACCTCGTTGAAGTGGTCCACTGAGAGCGAGTAGAGGCGGCAGTATGTATCCGCCTGAACGCTCGCAGTTCGCCGACCTCGTGTCAACAAGCAGATTTCTGCCGCAGGGAAGAATACACAACACAGACACACACACACAGCCACATGATTTGCATCTGTGCCTCGGTTATTTTATATAACACAACAGTTCTCAAATCCTTATGCATTCTAAAACTGGGAATGAACACTAAAGAGGGTTATTAATAGAACACTAGGTAAGATTTGGTATTTTTGCTCCTGTGCTCCCCCTTCAGTTGTAGGGTGTATTTCACTTTTACAGGCACTGTCCTGAACTCATGGAGGGTGGTGTCCTACCCTCCTCCAAAAGTTGCATAATGCAGTTTCTGCAGTGCTGAGCCCAGAGTAGCAATGACAGAAGCTGTATTCTCCCTCTTTGAAGCTGGAGTTTTAAGGTAAAGATGCTACCTAGTGTTCCTTTAATCACACTCATTGATATTTCATTGACAAGTCAATCTATTGATTTTGACTCGTGAGCACAAGTGACACATTAACTCTGTAAAGACATAGTCAAAATATTCTGTTCATTTGACGTAGTATAACTATTAATTTAAGAGTCCTTCAACAGCCATTTTGACATGCAACTAAGATAAATAACTAAACAGAAATCAAATCTATTGGCAGCTAGTTTCTTCAGTTGAGTGGCAGACATGTTCTAGAACAGCCCTCCGCATTATAAATATTGGTCACTGCATAAGCAACCTCCTCAATCAATCATAGCTGGCTCCCAGCTTGTGCTCTGAATCAGTTCTGGATCAGCACACGCAAAGTCTAATATCCTCCTTCCGGGAGGCCGTCGCTAATTATAGACTGCCCCGTCATTCCAGACCACTCACTGCTGGATCTCATTCATCAAGTCAAGAGGCAATATATCACAGCATTTCAATCAGAAATGGAGGTGCATATGAAAGATCAAACACGATCACCCATGCATAAAGGAAGGAATATTGTATTGCAATCTTTGTAGGGTATTTCAGATATTTGTACTTAAATATGAACATAACTCATGTTAAAAGATGGCTGCCACTACTGTTTGTAGCTACGCAATGCACTTTCATTTATATAAGTTTCTTACAGTAATAATATACAATGTCTGTTTAAGTTATTTAACAGTTAATCAACATGGGTTTATCCAAATTATGATTTGGGCATGTTGTTTAGACCAGGGGTACTTATGATTTGTGATTGGATGATTTGGTGTAACCGGCTCTACACCGTGTTTGAAACCAGTTGCTGAAAGAATGACTATAAATGCATTCATTCATTTATTCATTTTCTGTAACCCTTATCCAGTTCAGGGTCGCGGTGGGTCCAGAACCTACTTGGGATCTTTGGGCGCAAGGCAGGAATACACCCTGGAGGGGGCGCCGGTCATTCACAGGGCAACACACACTCACACCTACGGACACTTTTGAGTCACCAATCCACCTACCAACGTGACTGTGGGAGGAAACCGGAGCACCCGGAGGAAACCCATGCGGACACAGAGAGAACACACCACACTCCTCACAGACAGTCACCCGGAGGAAACCCACGCGGACACAGAGAGAACACACCACACTCCTCACAGACAGTCACCCGGAGGAAACCCACACAGACACAGGGAGAACACACCACACTCCTCACAGACAGTCACCCGGAGGAAACCCACGCAGACACAGGGAGAACACACCACACTCCTCACAGACAGTCACCCGGAGGAAACCCACGCAGACACAGGGAGAACACACCACACTCCTCACAGACAGTCACCCGGAGGAAACCCACGCGGACACAGAGAGAACACACCACACTCCTCACAGACAGTCACCCAGAGCGGGAATCGAACCCACAACTTTCAAGCCCCTGGAGCTGTGTGACTGCGACACTAACCAGCTGCGCCACCGTGCCTCATGACTGTGAGGAAGCTGTCCTCGCGCTCACGTCCCTCTTGATCTCTCTAGTGAAGTGTCCACATGGGGTAAACAATCAATTTGAGTGGCACAATTGAGAGAAAATATTAAAAATTAATTGTTATTGTGGTATTAATGGTATTAAGCAGTCATAGATCCGGAGAGACAGTCCTAATTGGTTGGGTATAATTAAACCTTACAAAATGTCTCCAGAACATCAAATACTTTATCAATTATTTCACATCTGAGGTAATATACAAAGCCACACAAATCCACTCTGCATCCAGTTTCTGTCCTATTGGTATTTTGCCTAGCTCATGAAACCGCCACCTTGCCTTGAAAGGGAACCAAATGCCATACTTCTGCTGCTACTGATATTTCTCCCATGATCCTGCTCAATATCTGTCGGGCCGAAGCTCCCGGGGGAGGCCTTTCTACCAGCCTTTTAACTCCAGCTACAGAAAGCATCTGCTCACACTCGACCTTTCCAAGGTCACGCTCCCGCTCCTGCCAGCCCACTGCGGCTGCAGAGTGCTGAGTCATCAGGACTTTAAAGGCACAGGGGGATCGTCTTGCATTCCTCGGCGACGCCAAGCAAGCTCACCGCACTCAACTTCGACAAGTAAGAAACAGCTCTACTGTCTCCAGATCTCTCAGCATCCTCAAAGCTCTGTGAACCCACGTTCCATTCCAGAGCCTGGCACCATTTTCGAAAAGAGTCGAGGCCTTTTATGATTCTCAAAGCATCCCGTCTTCAGCATGGATCACCGAAGCTGTGTCATCATTCTGTACTCGCCTTATGCCTTTACTAAGGATTTTGAGTCTAAGCCTGCTTTCTGAACAGGAAAATCTGTAGTGAAAAAACTATTTTTTTTTACTGTAATTCAGACCCACTGGAGCGAGAGCCTACCTGGAATCACTGGGCGCAAGGCGGGAACACATCCTGGAGGGGGCACCAGTTCTTTGCAGGGCGACACACACTCACACTTTCACCTAAACCTATGGACACAATCCAATCTACCTAACTACGTGTTTTTGGGCCGTGGGAGAAAACCGGAGGAAACCTACACGGACACTGGGAGAACACACCACACTCCTCACAGACAGTCACCCGGAGGAAACCCACGCAGACACTGGGAGAACACACCACACTCCTCACAGACAGTCACCCGGAGGAAACCCACACAGACACAGGGAGAACACACCTCACTCCTCACAGACAGTCACCCGGAGGAAACCCACGCAGACACTGGGAGAACACACCACACTCCTCACAGACAGTCACATGGAGGAAACCCACGCAGACACAGGGAAAACACACCACACTCCTCACAGACAGTCACCCGGAGGAAACCCACACAGACACAGGGAGAACACACCTCACTCCTCACAGACAGTCACCCGGAGGAAACCCACGCAGACACTGGGAGAACACACCACACTCCTCACAGACAGTCACATGGAGGAAACCCACGCAGACACAGGGAAAACACACCACACTCCTCACAGACAGTCACCCGGAAGAAACCCACACAGACACAGGGAGAACACACCACACTCCTCACAGACAGTCACATGGAGGAAACCCACGCAGACACAGGGAAAACACACCACACTCCTCACAGACAGTCACCCGGAGGAAACCCACACAGACACAGGGAGAACACACCACACTCCTCACAGACAGTCACCCGGAGCGGGACTCGAACCCACAACCTCCAGGGCCTTGGAGCTGTGTGACAGCGACACTACCAGCTCGGAGTATCATTTCTCCAAACTTGGGCTTTGAGTTAACAAAATCTGATTACTGTTACTCTGCTAAGTCGATGACGTATATAAAATGCTAATACATTCTCTTAAGGAGGACTGACCATCTCTAGTTTCTAAACTGCATTTGTTCAATGTAGAAACAAATGCGGTTTGAAAGCGTACATTTTGAATTTGGTTCTGTAGGAGCGTGGGCTAGGAGTCTGATTAGATTCAGTGTATGGAAGATGTTAATTATTGCTACAGCCCACAGTCATGTCACTGAAAACACTGAAAATACAATGAGAACATACCCGCAAAAGCCCCCTGAAAATTACAAAAATCAACCTGCTATTTACGCTATCACCTGATTTTCCATCATTTTCACAGAGGTCCCTAAAAATCCCTGGCATTTTGGCTTTGGCACCTGTCTACGGCATCCGATTACAGCATGTCACCGGTACTCCCATGCAATCTCTCTTTCAGCCGAGCCTGAGGGTTTGTGGGTGGAAGGCTGGAGCACGAAACAGGCCGGATATTTTGCCATTTACTGTACAATAAACTCATCACCGCTCTCCAAATAACAAGGCTATAATTATCACGCGAACATGCCAGCGGAGCTTGGATCGCCTCTGTGAAATTATGCTTGTCACTATCGAGAGTGACAGAGAGGGCTGGAGACGAGTTATTACTCCTCAGCGTCAAAGGGAATGATGCTGAGGGTCTCCAAGAGAATCAGCTCAAACCGCCAACTCGTTTAACCCTGCTTTAAATCCATCTTGTAGATTAAGAAAAAAAAGAGAGAAGGTCATGCAAACCACCTTAAATCATGTTTCCAACATCGTCAGGGCTTAATTAGAATTTAGGCACTTTAATTAAGGGATGTGACAGTTTAATCTGAACCTAATTTAGGCGGTTATGAAAACAGGTTAATTTTTCAAGCGACAGGAGAGCGCACCTCCGAAATAAGAGCCGTCGGAAAGCTTCATCCCCACGGTTCCTTTGGTGATGACGTTGACCACTCCATGCTGGATGAAGTACATCTTCTTGCCGATGGTGCCCTCGCGGATGATGTAATCTCTGGGCTGGAAGACCTCGAAGCGCAGCTTAGTCAGCATGGCCGTCACAAAGTTGGGCTCTGCGTTGGCGAACAGCGGCATGGAGGCCACCAGCTTGCGGCAGTTGAAGTTCACGATTTCCTGAAACGGTGAAGACACCAGAGGGTGTTTACCATTTGTAATTTAAAGTGGTATCATGAGACTGAGCAAACAATACTGGATCGTACTTTGTGCAGCAGCTTTTAAATACAGTAAGCTGAAGCTTTTTTTTTTTCTGGGAGTCTTACAGTCTACTTTCAGATTTTAAAGGGACACTAGGTAGTGTTTTTAACTTAAAGGAACACTATGTCATATTTTTACCTTAAAATTTCCACTTCAAAATCACTTTGATGATCCACTCACCTGTAATTTGGAGAAAAGAACTTGCAACATTGCTACCCTGGGCTCAGCACTGCAGAAACTGCACTATGTAGCTTCTGGAGAAGGGTAGGAAACCACCCCCTCCTCATTGATTTCAGTACAGTGCTGTACAAACAAATTACACTAGGGGGCGACCCAAGAGCAAAAACACAAATCTTACGTAGTGTTCTTTTAAATTAACAGCTTCAAAATTATGGTGGTACCCCACTGCGCTGTGGAACCTCTATCGTTGCTGCGCCAGGGGGCTCAGCACTGCAGAAACTGCACTATGTGCATTTTAGAAACAAGGAAATCACGCCCACACCCTTTGTCCCCCTTGATTTCAGAACAGTTCACAGAACAGCAGAAGTATAAATAACACTCTGCAACTGTAGGGGGCGCCCTGGAGCAAAAGCACCGCATCTTACCTAGTGTTCCTTTAAGTGCCTAAGTACCTATACAATAGTTTGATACATATTCTATATCACAGTGTTGTAAATATTACACATTTATAAGTTTGCTACATGAAAATAAATATAATACAAATATGTTGCGTAAATTCATTCGAAAATAAACAAAATAAATATTAGCCTTCAACAACCCCAGTCCGTGTTACTCCCCCTGAGCCTCTGGTCTATATCTAAGGGTACAACACAATGAATGATGCCACAGCACACAGAGTAAGACAAGTGCTGTGTTTTCACGGGGACTGCTGGTTACAGCGCAACACATTTCCTTGTCAGCATCCCTTTATTGTTTTGGAAAGTGAGAAGGGAGCGGGGGCAACTGTAGGGGCCTCTAGGGGCTGTTTTTCCGTGGATGTTTACACACACAGACATCTACACTAACATCCTACCACACACACACACACACACACGGTCTCACCTCTCTGAGCGGCTCGTTCAGCTCCTCCAGGATGCTCTCCTCATCGAACATCTTTCCCTGGTAGCGGTGCTCGTAGTAATCATGGATTTTTTGTCGGAAGTCTGCCGGAAGTTTGTGGAAGGACATGTACTGCTCCACTTGTTTGTACTGAGAGAAAGGTAGGGAGGGAATGTAATGCAGGCTGTTAATAGATATCACACACAAACACATATATGTTCATGTGTGTCCAGGAACAAACACATTCCGTATGGACCACTACTACTGTGTGTTTAGTGAATTCAGCGACTTTAAGGAGCACACACTGTCAACACAGATGTTCAGTTGTGTACACACCACTCGTACAATCTCCAGTGAAAAGAATACAATGAAATGGGACGGTGTAGAGCAGTTGCACATGAGCTCGATGATTCAGTGATGCCGATGTCTGTGCCAGTAATGCTTCTTTGAAAGCTACACGTCCTTTCAGACCCATAGAATGGACAGGAACAGCTATGGATACGTTCGAATCTGAAGTGAGATTGGAGCTTGATTATTTTTCCTGACTCTCAGGATTCTACATGTAGGACTTTCCCTTTCCAGGTGCAAGTAAAAGACCTCTCTTTATTCTCATCTGAAGTATCCCTTGAAGAACATGTCATTAATTATTGTTTTGACTGGAAATGTTCAATACGACAGGTGGTCTCTGACTTTTGCACAGTAGTGGGTTTAGTAAGTACCTATATGTAATTTGCAGCAATCCTTGTTTCTACACTCACTGACCTGGTGTGTGTTGTGCTGGTGTAGAGTGGATCAGACACAGCAGTGATGCTGGAGTTTTGAAACAGTGTGTCCACTCACTCTCCACTCTGTCAAACAAGTCAGAGACAGCAGCTCATCTGTCGCTGCACAGTTTGCGTTGGTCGTCCTCTAGTCCTCCGTCAGTGGACGCAGGACGCTCCCCACGGGATGCTGTTGTCTGGAAGCTTTCGGTTGGTGGACTATTCCCAGTCCAGCAATGACAGTGAGGGCTTTAAAAACTCAGAGCAGCTTTGCTGTGTCTGATCCACTCGCACCAGCACAACACACACTAACACACCACCACCAGGTCAGTGAGTGTAGAAACAAGGATGGCTGCAAATTACATATAGGTACTTACTAAACCCAGTACTGTGCAAAAGTCAGAGACCACCTGTCTCTGGGCATCAAGACCATCAAAGAACAGGGGTAAAGGAGGGAGAAATAAAGTATGCAGAGCAACAGACGGACTACAAAGTGGACCTATAAGATCAGTGAAGCTGATAAAGCAGACAGTGAATATTTATAAGCTAGTCACACTATATGTGAAATATGTTTTAAATAAATGTGTTTAAAAAAGAAATAAAATAATAATAATAAAAAACACGAACACTTTTGGTCCAGACACGGTTGGTCTCTGGGGGTGTTTTTCTACAAAGTCAGGAAGATTTCGTGTCCTGAAAATGTATGAAGACACACTTTCACACACACAGCAGCTGCAGCCCTGCACCCACAGCACTGCTGACCTTATATAGTAGCATCAGCTAATGAGGCAAATATCCCTCAGACTGGGTTATTTGTAGGGACAGAAGGAGAACAGTCACGTACGGAGGATTTATGTAAAACAACAGAAGGAAAAGAGGCCGTGTCTGGCTCTGGAAAACCCTGAGGGACTAGGAGAAGATGAACTTCCAAGCAACACGTCCGCATCCTGTGAACAACTTTTTTTTTACCTCCTGAAACAGCTGACCTGAGCAGTTGTGTGTGGTTCCTGTGTTCCTGTGCAGAGTTTGCAGCTTCTCCTGAAAGAGTAATAACCACGACACCAAGGCCACGCCATCCTCTGGCACCAAAGAGGTGAAACATTAACCTTAATGCAACACGTATGCGTCCTGTAAACAGTCGCTACCTCCCAACATCTGCTGACACAAGCGTTTTTGAAGAACCTGTTCTGGCTCTAGAAAGAACCTGTAGAAGGAAAACAGGACGGTGCAACAGCAAACAAACTTCAGGAATTATTTCTGTAAATGCCAATGCTTATTAGACTTCATAAACACATTCGCAGCATGCACTGATAAAGCAGTATAAATATTCTTGCCTTCATTTTCTGTAACTGCTTCATACTGTTCTGGGTGCAGTGGGTCTGGAATCACAGAGCATCACACACTCAGACTCTCAATTGTCGCCCTGTCAATCCACCGACCAACGTGCACCCGGAGGAAACCCACGCAGACACAGGGAGAACACACCACACTCCTCACAGACAGTCACCCGGAGGAAACCCACACAGGCACATGGAGAACATACCACACTCCTCACAGACAGTCACCCGGAGGAAACCCACGCAGACACAGGGAGAACACACCACACTCTTCTCAGACAGTCACCCGGAGGAAACCCACGCAGACACAGGGAGAACACACCACACTCCTCTCAGACAGTCACCCGGAGGAAACCCACGCAGACACAGGGAGAACACACCACACTCCTCACAGACAGTCACCCGGAGGAAACTCACACAGACACAGGGAGAACACACCACACTCCTCACAGACAGTCACCCGGAGGAAACCCACGCAGACACAGGGAGAACACACCACACTCCTCTCAGACAGTCACCCGGAGGAAACCCACGCAGACACAGGGAGAACACACCACACTCCTCACAGACAGTCAATCAGAGGAAACCCACGCAGACACAGGGAGAACACACCACACTCCTCACAGACAGTCACCCGGAGGAAACCCACGCAGACACAGGGAGAACACACCACACTCCTCTCAGACAGTCACCCGGAGGAAACCCACGCAGACACAGGGAGAACACACCACACTCCTCACAGACAGTCTCCCGGAGGAAACCCACACAGACACAGGGAGAACACACCACACTCCTCACAGACAGTCACCCGGAGGAAACCCACGCAGACACAGGGAGAACACACCACACTCCTCTCAGACAGTCACCCGGAGGAAACCCACGCAGACACAGGGAGAACACACCACACTCCTCACAGACAGTCACCCGGAAGAAACCCACACAGACACAGGGAGAACACACCACACTCCTCACAGACAGTCACCCAGAGGAAACCCACGCAGACACACGGAGAACACACCACACTCCTCACAGACAGTCACCCGGAGGAAACCCACGCAGACACAGGGAGAACACACCACACTCCTCTCAGACAGTCACCCGGAGGAAACCCACGCAGACACAGGGAGAACACACCACACTCCTCTCAGACAGTCACCCGGAGGAAACCCACGCAGACACAGGGAGAACACACCACACTCCTCACAGACAGTCACCCGGAGGAAACCCACACAGACGCAGGGAGAACACGCCACACTCCTCACAGACAGTCACCCAGAGGAAACCCACGCAGACACACGGAGAACACACCACACTCTTCACAGACAGTCACCCGGAGGAAACCCACACAGGCACATGGAGAACATACCACACTCCTCACAGACAGTCACCCGGAGGAAACCCACGCAGACACAGGGAGAACACACCACATTCTTCTCAGACAGTCACCCGGAGGAAACCCACGCAGACACAGGGAGAACACACCACACTCCTCTCAGACAGTCACCCGGAGGAAACCCACGCAGACACAGGGAGAACACACCACACTCCTCACAGACAGTCACCCGGAGGAAACTCACACAGACACAGGGAGAACACACCACACTCCTCACAGACAGTCACCCGGAGGAAACCCACGCAGACACAGGGAGAACACACCACACTCCTCTCAGACAGTCACCCGGAGGAAACCCACGCAGACACAGGGAGAACACACCACACTCCTCACAGACAGTCAATCAGAGGAAACCCACGCAGACACAGGGAGAACACACCACACTCCTCACAGACAGTCACCCGGAGGAAACCCACGCAGACACAGGGAGAACACACCACACTCCTCTCAGACAGTCACCCGGAGGAAACCCACGCAGACACAGGGAGAACACACCACACTCCTCACAGACAGTCTCCCGGAGGAAACCCACACAGACACAGGGAGAACACACCACACTCCTCACAGACAGTCACCCGGAGGAAACCCACGCAGACACAGGGAGAACACACCACACTCCTCTCAGACAGTCACCCGGAGGAAACCCACGCAGACACAGGGAGAACACACCACACTCCTCACAGACAGTCACCCGGAGGAAACCCACACAGACACAGGGAGAACACACCACACTCCTCACAGACAGTCACCCAGAGGAAACCCACGCAGACACACGGAGAACACACCACACTCCTCACAGACAGTCACCCGGAGGAAACCCACGCAGACACAGGGAGAACACACCACACTCCTCTCAGACAGTCACCCGGAGGAAACCCACGCAGACACAGGGAGAACACACCACACTCCTCTCAGACAGTCACCCGGAGGAAACCCACGCAGACACAGGGAGAACACACCACACTCCTCACAGACAGTCACCCGGAGGAAACCCACACAGACGCAGGGAGAACACGCCACACTCCTCACAGACAGTCACCCAGAGGAAACCCACGCAGACACACGGAGAACACACCACACTCTTCACAGACAGTCACCCGGAGGAAACCCACGCAGACACAGGGAGAACACACCACACTCCTCTCAGACAGTCACCCGGAGGAAACCCACGCAGACACAGGGAGAACACACCACACTCCTCACAGACAGTCACCCGGAGGAAACCCACGCAGACACAGGGAGAACACACCATACTCCTCACAGACAGTCTCCCGGAGGAAACCCACACAGACACAGGGAGAACACACCACACTCCTCACAGACAGTCACCCGGAGGAAACCCACACAGACACAGGGAGAACACACCACACTCCTCACAGACAGTCACCCAGAGGAAACCCACGCAGACACACGGAGAACACACCACACTCCTCACAGACAGTCACCCGGAGGAAACCCACGCAGACACAGGGAGAACACACCACACTCCTCTCAGACAGTCACCCGGAGGAAACCCACGCAGACACAGGGAGAACACACCACACTCCTCTCAGACAGTCACCCGGAGGAAACCCACGCAGACACAGGGAGAACACACCACACTCCTCACAGATAGTCACCCGGAGGAAACCCACACAGACACAGGGAGAACACACCACACTCCTCACAGACAGTCACCCGGAGGAAACCCACGCAGACACAGGGAGAACACACCACACTCCTCTCAGACAGTCACCCGGAGGAAACCCACGCAGACACACGGAGAACACACCACACTCCTCACAGACAGTCACCCGGAGGAAACCCACACAGACACAGGGAGAACACACCACACTCCTCACAGACAGTCTCCCGGAGGAAACCCACACAGACACAGGGAGAACACACCACACTCCTCACAGACAGTCACCCGGAGGAAACCCATGCAGACACAGGGAGAACACACCACACTCCTCACAGACAGTCACCCGGAGGAAACCCACGCAGACACAGGGAGAACACACCACACTCCTCACAGACAGTCACCCGGAGGAAACCCACGCAGACACAGGGAGAACACACCACACTCCTCACAGACAGTCACCCGGAGGAAACCCACGCAGACACAGGGAGAACACACCACACTCCTCACAGACAGTCACCCGGAGGAAACCCACGCAGACACAGGGAGAACACACCACACCCCTCACAGACAGTCACCCGGAGGAAACCCACGCAGACACAGGGAGAACACACCACACTCCTCACAGACAGTCACCCGGAGGAAACCAACACAGACACAGGGAGAACACACCACACTCCTCACAGACAGTCACCCAGAGGGAACCCATGCAGACACAGGGAGAACACACCACACTCCTCACAGACAGTCACCCGGAGGAAACCCACGCAGACACAGGGAGAACACACCACACTCCTCACAGACAGTCACCCGGAGGAAACCCACACAGACACAGGGAGAACATTTTCATATTCCCTCTATGATATTTACTTCACATTTTCTTCACAATATTACTTCCATTGACCTAGCCCCAGCAAAAAAAAGTTAACTCGGACAAAAAAGAAGTGTCCTTGTTTTCTGCAAATTCCCATGAAATAATTCATGCGGTGATAAAAATAAAGTACACCTGCACATTCTCTCACACAGACTGCATTCCCCATCCACGGTACATGGATTTGGACAGAACAGCAGCCCATCTGTGGACGTACAGTCCCTTATCAGTGGTCAGTTTGAGTCCACACCCTCCACCCAGCATCTCCACTAGATCTAACACACACACAATCTCTGTGTCAGTGAACTTGACCTGGGGGTATCTAATCTCTTCCAAATGATTTGCATACAATTTAAACGTACCATCCATACAGCTCCTCGAATCCGAAGCCCACAGTGGCGTGACCAGCGGTGGCATTTAGCTACTCCTTTTTTTTTTTTAAATGAAGAGACACTGATCAATAAGCATCAATCTGGGAAAAGAAAGCAGGGCAGTGATGGCTTAATAGCTCACTGCATTTATTGATGACTTGATAAAGGTAAATGTGTTTAGTCGAGAGAGAGAGAGAGAGAGAGAGGCTGACCCTTTCCATTAAAGCCGCTTGGCTGGACTTCTATGTGACGTCAAACAGGCAGCCTTCTCAATCTCCCTCCTCATTTGGAGCAGGAACGGAAATCAAAAGCGGAAGGGAATAAGCAAGCAGACCGTTTAGCGGCAGGCGTGAGCAGGACAATACGTCATTTTCTGCAACGCTTCCATTTCTGTGGGGATTAGCGGCTTAGCAACTCATTCCGGCGTCTCGGCACTGCGCTGGCGATGAGCTGAAGGGAAGCTTTTGGGGAAAGTTTATAACTCGCCTGCTGTCGCTAAGGCCACAGGAAGTTCAGACCCCCGTGCTCATGCTATCATCCTCAACAAGCTCTGGATGAATGAAAGGACAATGCACTTGTTTACTTTGTCTTGGATTTCTAAGTGAAAGTATCTTTACAGAACAAACGTAGAGTGAAAATTATTACATTTACAGGAGAAGGCACAAACTTTCTCAACTTTACTGCAATTAAATGCAAAGATATTAATCTCCTGGGCATTTTGGAGCGCTCTGATTGGTCCATCAAGGGTGCAGTTTCTACACAGTGTATCAACTGAGATATACGTTTTATTCTTCACACATTAATGATACTGTAAAACCTATAAAACATTTATGTTTCATGTTTCTATACGTTAGAATGAGCAAATATAAAGGAATTGTGCATTAAACCAAGCAAGAGAATGTACTATGACAACAACAGCTATGGTCTAAAGCTTAGAAAAGAGGCCTAGGACTGGACCGTTGCAGGTTTGACACTGTGTAGAGGGGGGGGGGGGGTGAAAGAACGGCACGTTCTCTTCCCTCAACATTTACGGCTGAAGCGACCTTGAGCAAAATACCTACCCCCCAACTGCGGCTGAAGTGACAATCTACTGCTCCAGTCGTTGTGTGTGTTTGTGTGTGTGTGTGTGTGTGTGTGTGTGTGTCTCAGTTTCCCCAAGGGAATTAATAAAGTATCACGTCTTTGTCATTTGACCTGCGGTTCAACCAAGGGACGTCCAAAGCACGGGGGAAATTGCATTTTATAGCTGCAGGGGTTAAAATGCCCTGTGTGTGTGTGTGTGTGTGTGTGTGTGTGTGGAGTGATCTATAGATGTGTGTGTGGGAGCCAGAGGCCAGGCTGTCAGCAAGATTACAGTGAGACGTGTGGTGGCAGTTAAGCTCAGGGACAGCAGTTGCTTCTCCATCCCAGAATCTGTCTTTGATTTACAGCGAACTCAACAGGCCGCAACACAAGTGACAAAACACACATTGCTTTAGCCAAAACACACACACACACACACCCAAACATCTCTATACACACCCAAAAATCTCTATAACACACACACACACACACCCAAAAATCTCTATACACACACACCCCAAAAAATCTCTATACACACACACACACAAATCTCTATATATACACACACACACACACACACAAATCTCTATACACACACACCCCAAAAAATCTCTATACACACACACACACAAATCTCTATACACACACACACACAAATCTCTATATATACACACACACACACACACACAAATCTCTATACACACACACACACACACACACACAAATCTCTATACACACACACACACAAATCTCTATACACACACACACACACACCCAAAAATCTCTATACACACACACACACAAATCTCTATACACACACACACACACACAAATCTCTATATACACACACACACACACCCAAAAATCTCTATACACACACACAAATCTCTATATACACACACACACAAAAAAATCTCTATACACACACCCAAAAATCTCTATATACACACACACACAAACATCTCTATACACACACACACACACCCAAAAATCTCTATATACACACACACACACAAACATCTCTATACACACACACACACACACAAACATCTCTATACACACACACACACAAAAATCTCTATACACACACACACACACACACACACACACACAAATCTCTATACACACACACACAAAAATCTCTATATACACACACACACACACACACAAAAATCTCTATATACACACACACACACACATCCAAATCTCTATACACACACACACACAAATCTCTATATACACACACACAAAAAAAAATCTCTATATACACACACACACACACATCCAAATCTCTATACACACACACACACAAACATCTCTATACACACACACACACACACAAACATCTCTATACACACACACACACAAACATCTCTATACACACACACACACACAAAAATCTCTATACACACACACACACACACACACACACACACATCTCTATACACACACACAAACAAATCTCTAAACACACACACACACAAATCTCTATACACACACAAATCTCTATACACACACACACACAAAAATCTCTATATACACACACACACACAAAAATCTCTATATACACACACACACACACATCCAAATCTCTATACACACACACAAATCTCTATAGACACACACACAAAAATCTCTATATATATACACACACACACACACAAACATCTCTATACACACACACACACACAAATCTCTATACACACACACAAACATCTCTATACACACACACACACACAAATCTCTATACACACACACACACACACAAAAATCTCTATACACACACAAATCTCTACACACACACACACACACACACACACACAAAAATCTCTATACACACACACACACAAATCTCTATACACACACACACACACACAAATCTCTATACACACACACACACACACACATCCAAATCTCTATACACACACACACAAATCTCTATAGACACACACACAAAAATCTCTATATATATACACACACACACACACACACACACACAAAATCTCTATACACACATACACACACACACACACAAAAATCTCTATATACACACACACGCACACACACACAGAAATCTTTATACACACACACACACACACACACACAGCCTCCCCGGTTCGAGGGACCAGGTACCGGGTTTGGCCACTGTAAAACCAAAAGAGCCGTGCCGGGTCGAGAAGAGTGGCGTAGGTTACATGCAGTGGAAAAGGGCCATAATACTACTACACCACTACATTGTGTACTACATAGTGTAGAGGTAGAAATTTTAGATTCAGCCCTAGTGGTGTGGAGGTGTAACTGCAGAGTGATGCAGACAGCAACGCAGTCGGCTCAACACAGAAACCTAAACTGGCCTTAACTCCTTGAGTTTGTCGCATGTAACACAACTGTGACCTCATCCTGTGTCAGTGCTCAGAGTTTTCAGCCATGAGTGACTGCTGCTCCTTCTCCACGCCGCACAAAAACGACATGCCACAAATAGAGTGTGTGTAAAATGGGCCTTGGGAATGTACAGCCCCTCGTGGTGACAGATCATTGTGTGCTTGGAGAGGGGTAGCGGATGAGCAATGGGACGGATCTATAGAGAAGGCCGTGTGGGTATTACAAACGCCCCCAGTTTGACCTTCACTGCTGCCTCCAGCTCTGTCAATGAGCTGAGAGAGATAGAAAGACAGAAGTGAGAGTGAGAGAGATAGAGTGAGACTAGAAGAAAAGGAGTGAAGGGGTGGAGGAGGAAAAATAAGAGAGTAACGGGTGGATGCCACACGTCTGAGAGTGAATAATTGAGAGGATGCCTGTGGCTCTGAGCATCACCCTCTACCTCTGGGGCCACATTACACTCTTCTCTTTCCCCTAGAGCATGGGGCTAATGCTAATGGCACTGCTGACGTGACTGTCTGTGCATTATGGCCAGAGCTGGGATATAATTCCAAGCAGGCAATCACATTTTACACCTGATGAAAACAAATAGCTTGTTCAGGTCGCTCTGCATTATAAATCCTATGGCGTTCCACACTGCAGAGGATGTGTGGCCATTCTTGCCAAAATTGTGTCTTTTTCCAAGACATTTTCCTCAAGTTCACAGTGTGTTGCTCTTGTTTTTTAGCTGGCTAGGGCTAGCCTACTGCTCCACTGCTGTATGCTGTTACAAGGAAATGGCTAGACCTCTCTCCTCTCTCTCTTCAGTACAAAACCTGATTCTGCAGAACTGCTGTTCTCACAGCAAAACAACCTCAAACACGGGTTTGTCTTCATTCAGAAGCTCTGCATCTTTTAAGGTGGAATGGTATGTTTGAGTAAGAAGCCCACTGTAGCTTATGCGTGGTTGAAGTTTAAAGGAACATCTACGATTTTGGGCAATCACAGTTCTTTCTGGTTGTTTATGTTCCGAAGCTAGGTGTCTTTTAAGGTGGAACGACATGTTTGAGGGGAAAACAACTGACTTTTTTGTACGTAGCTAAAGTTGAATATAAGCTTTTTCACTGTATGAATTACCAGAGAAAATTGTTCGTAAATCAAGTTTGGAGACATTCCACCTTAAGTAAAGTTAAGTGTGCTTCGTAAACACATCAGACTGGAGCTAGCAAATAGCGAGGACACATCTTATGACATTTATAAAAAGTGTTTTTGATTATAATCGTGAACTTTAACTGTATGTTTTTATCCACTGTTAATTTACCACAGTTAATTAGCAGTCACAGTCAACTCCACCTTAAATAAAGTAATACACTTGGAACTTTACCTAAATATGGAGAAGGAATAGAACAACACCCTCAACTTTTTGTGCTTTTCAACGTTCTGAGGTCCATCCACCATCCAAACGCCTTCAGATATGGTTTCTTGGCCGTGTCTGAGCCATGACATTAAGCACGGTAAATGTAGGCTCGTGTGGCAAATCCTATTCTATTGTCCCATGCTTTTCTGCGAGGATTAAAGCAGCTGAGAGTAGCTGAATCCACACGTTTCAATGACGGTCTTTAAGACTTTCATATACATATGTTTTGTGGCCCTTTTGTGTGCAGTGTGTGTGCATCTCTAGTGCACCAAATGATTTAACACATTTAGAGGATGCTGCTGCCCACTGAGTTTGAAGGAGAGATTATATTGCCGCAGGTCATTTTGAAATTTGAACAGTGAAAATGCAAATGTCCACATTAACCCATCCTCCTCAGCCTCCAGGCTGAAAAACAGACTGAGAAAATGTCACAAAAGAATATAAATAATAGTGTATGACTACATTTATCCTCTCTGTTTATCCCTATGTCTCCCCTATGTGCTGTAGCATTTCCATCACTGAATGCGCCCTTTATATATTACACACATGAACAAATTAAGCCATTTATTACACCATAATGACTTACTTTTTCATGCTTCTCGTGCTTCTTATGCCTTAATTTCTAATAATAATTATGGCTTATTAGCTCATTAGCATGTATAATCATGTCATTGCCAGCCTGCTTCTTTCACATTTAGGCCACAGCTCCTACAGTAATGAAAACATTATTATACAATTATTAAAATTATATATATATACATTGTGTGTGTGTATTTATATACATATAAATATTAGGTTTTAGATTCTGAGAAATGTTCTTATGGTTCAGTACAAGCGTATAAACCTACCTTTAACTTCTGAAGCTCTTAAACTGTCATTCATTCATTCATTATCTGTAACCCTTATCCAGTTCAGGGTCGCGGTGGGTCCAGAGCCTACCTGGAATCATTGGGCGCAAGGGGGGAATACACCCTGGAGGAGGCGCCAGTCCTTCACAGGGCAACACAGACACACACACACACATTCACTCACTCACACCTATGGACACTTTTGAGTCGCCAATCCACCTACCAACGTGTGTTTTTGGACTGTGGGAGGAAACCGGAGCACCCGGAGGAAACACACGCAGACACAGGGAGGACACACCACACTCCTCACAGACAGTCACCTGGAGGAAACCCACACAGACACAGGAAGAACACACCACACTCCTCACAGACAGTCACCTGGAGGAAACCCACACAGACACAGGAAGAACACACCACACTCCTCAGATAGTCACCCGGAGGAAACCCACGCAGACACAGGGAGAACACACCACACTCCTCACAGACAGTCACCCAGAGGAAACCCACTCGAACACAAGGAGAACACACCACACTCCTCACAGACAGTCACCCAGAGGAAACCCACGCAGACACAGGGAGAACACACCACACTCCTCACAGACAGTCACCCAGAGGAAACCCACGCAGACACAGGGAGAACACACCACACTCCTCACAGACAGTCACCCAGAGGAAACCCACACAGACACAGGGAGAACACACCACACTCCTCACAGACAGTCACCCGGAGGAATTTGAACACACAACCTCCAGGTCCATGGAGCTGTGTGACTCTGACACTAACCTGCTGCGCCACCATGCCGCCCCGCTCTTAAACATGTTCTGAAAATATATGAAAACATTTTTCACACACATATACAGAGAGAGAGAGTGTCCTCTTCTCTTCATTTCCTTTGCTCTTTGTATATGCCAAAGATACCCAAGCCCTGTCGTCCCAGAGCAGGTTTAAATGCACTACACGCCGTCACAAGGGCGCCAAATTGATCCCTGTTTAAAGATTTTCTAATCCCACAGCAAAAACAAAACACTTTAGTCCGGCCTTCCGCCATCAGCGGCGTGCAAAACATGGACGTCAGTGTCTCTGCTGAGCAGCTAAGCCTTCAACACAACATAACTGCAGCTTCTCCTGTCCCTGCATGGGCATATGTGGCACTGGGCAGAAGACTTACGCCAGCTGAGAATATCTGAACTAAATCTTACATTTGAGCAGTTGGTATTGTGCTAGACTGGGGTTCGACTACTAACTCGAGTAACCACAATAATTATACTCTACATTAATAACAGTCTTTGGCCACGAACAAGACGAAACACTAATGATCCTAATGTTGGAATGGTGTTCGGGGTCCAGGCCTAAATCATCCAACAGCAGTCTGAACGCTGTGAATCAAATCCTCACAGAAATATCTCAGCACCTCCTAGAGAATGGAGGCTATTATTACTACTTAATACCCTTAATATATATATATATATATATATCACAATACATCAATATTCCACTATTAGATTTGTTTTTACAGCAAAACCATACTACCCAGAAAAACTGACATTTTCCTGGCAAGCGTAAGACTTTGGCACAGTGCTCTGCATGTGTGTGTGTGTGTGTGTGTGTGTGTGTGTGTGTGTGTGTGTGTCTTATCTTAGTGGCATACTAACCCCCCTGTTGCTCTGCGGCAGTGGCTCCCTGCTGGAAGTGGAGTTAGTTTAATTTGAGGCCTCTTGGAGCATGATGGGTGGGGGGTGTTAAATTCATCCCACTGATTCGGGAAGAAATCATTTCATTATATTACTGAGCACAGTTCTAACTGCAGGCAAAAAGACGCATACGAAATCAGCCTGCCCCCGGGCTATTCACTCAGCTCCCGCCGCCTGAATTCTGGCTTCTTTTTACATTTAAACAGTCTGTGCCATTAAAACTTTAAAGCAACAGTAGGTAAGACTTTTACCTTAAAGTTACAGCTTGAACATTGTTGTTTAATATTTTGTTCATCTTTAAAATGGTTGTAATAGTAGAATAGAGACTCCGTAGTTGCTACTCTATTAGCTATTTCATTCAATCATTATCTGTAACCCTTATCCAGTTCAGGGTCGCGGTGGGTCCAGAGCCTACCTGGAATCATTGGGCGCAAGGCGGGAATACACCCTGGAGGGGGCGCCAGTCCTTCACAGGGCAACACAGACACACACACACACTCACACCTACGGACACTTTTGAGTCGCCAATCCACCTACCAACGTGTGTTTTTGGACTGTGAGAGGAAACCAACACAGACACAGAGAGAACACACCACACTCCTCACAGACAGTCACCCGGAGGAAACCCACGCAGACAAAGAGAAACACACCACACTCCTCACAGACAGTCACCCGGAGGAAACCCACGCAGACACAGGGAGAACACACCACACTACTCACAGACAGTCACCCGGAGGAAACCCACGGAGACACAGGGAGAACACACCACACTCCTCACAGACAGTCACCCGGAGCGGGAATCGAACCCACAACCTCCAGGCCCCTGGAGCTGTGTGACTGTGATACTACCTGCTGCGCCACCGTGCCGCCCCTATTAGCTATTTGCTATTGCTAATTCTATTAGCCCAAAACTCTTGTGAGAAACAAAACAAGCAAACATCTGAACCAAAGAGGTGTTTTGTGATTGACTTAAATATACTATTGACCTTAACTATAATAAGTATTTTCCTGTCATATCTAGGGTCAGGGTGGTGGGTACTGTACTAAATAATGCAGTAGTGCTCTTGACTAATGAGGTGCCTATTGAAGGCTCGGAAGAACAGAAGAATACAAATCCCCTCCAAACCCAGGTGATGCAAATCTTTTCTTTTCACATCAGAAACTACATATTTTGCCAAACATCCACAAAAACAAATCTTCAGGATGACTGGCCATAAGCACCGAGCCGGTCATTACGACTGTCCTCATCTTGGAGATGTTTCTCTAAGCATCTGAGAGACTTCTTCAGTTCTAATTAGTGATGATGGGTTTCCTGGCATTTAAACCGCTGTTGCTGATTCACACCCTCAATGCCATGCAACTCATTAAGGTCACATGTCTGAGCATGAAGTCTGGAGGTGTGAAGCAGGATCATCCTCTCAGGGTAAAATGATGACAGCATTGCAAGCCACTGACAGGTGGGGAACTGCTGGCTTTGCAATGCTTGTTCCAGTCCAATCCAGACGAAGTAAATGTCATCCTTAGGAGAGTTATTCCTTACATTTTCCTGTTCTTTAATATATTACAATTTATGTTGAAAGTATTTTCCATACATTTTCTGTAACTGCTTCATCCTGTTTATGTTTGTGGCAGGTGTGGAGCCTATGGAAAAGTTGGCACAGCCAATCCAACCTACGAACATGTTTCTGGACTGTGGGAGGAAACTGGAGCACCTGGAGGAAACCCACACTGACACAGAGAGAACACACAAAAGTCGTCACTGTGACTGAAGGTGGGCATTGAATTGTAGTTCCTCAGAACTGCCCTTCATAGCCGACTGCCCAATGACCTTCAGTAGGACTGGACAATAATTCAATATGAATATATATACAGGGTGGGCCATTTATATGGATACATCTTAATAAAATGAGAATGGTTGGTGATATTAACTTCCTGTTTGTGACACATTAGTATATGGGAGGGGGGAAACCTTTCAAGATGGGTGGTGACCATGGTGGCCATTTTGAAGTCAGCCATTTTGGATCCAACTTTTGTTTTTTCAACGGAAAGAGGGTCATGTGACACATCAAACTTATTGGGAAATTCACAAGAAAAACAACGCTGTGCTTGGTTTTAACGTAACTTTATTCTTTCATGAGTTATTTACAAGTTTCTGACCACTTATAAAATGTGTTCAAAGTGCTACCCATTGTGTTGGATTGTCAATGCAACCCTCTTCTCCCACTCTTCACACACTGATAGCAACACTGCAGGAGAAATGCTAGCACAGGCTTCCAGTATCAGTTGCTGCACATCTCGTATCTTCACAGCATAGACAACTGCCTTCAGATGACCCCAAAGATAAAAGTCTAAGAGGGTCAGATCGGGAGACCTTGGGGGCCATTCAACTGGCCCACGACGACCAATCCACTTTACAGGAAACTGTTCATCTAGGAATGCTCGGACCTAACACCCATAATGTGGTGGTGGACCATCTTGCTGGAAAAACTCAGGGAACGTGCGAGCTTCAGTGCATAAACAGGGAAACACATCATCATGTAGCAATTTCGCATCCAGTGGCCTTGAGGTTTCCATTGATGAAGAATGTCCCCACTATTTTGTACCCCATATACTCCACCATACCATCAAGATGTGCAGCACCTGAAACTATGGATACTGGAAGCCTGTGCTAGCATTTCACCTGTGGTGTTGCTATCAGTGTGTGAAGAGTGGGAGAAGAGGGTTGCATTGACAATCCAACACAATGGGCAGCACTTTGAACACATTTTATAAGTGGTCAGAAATTTGTAAATAACTCATGAAAGAACAAAGTTATGTTAAAACAAAGCACACCATTGTTTTTCTTGTGAAATTCCCAATAAGTTTGATGTGTCACATGACCCTCTTCCCGTTGAAAAAACAAAAGTTGGATCCAAAATGGCCGACTTCAAAATGGCCACCATGGTTACCACCCATCTTGAAAAGTTCCCCCCTCCCATATACTAATGTGCTACAAACAGGAAGTTGACATCACCAACTATTCCCATTTTATTAAGGTGTATCCATATAAATGACCCCCTCTGTATATTGCAATATAAAATGTTTCAGTAACAATGATATGCTCTTTATACATATTATATATTTCAATATACATTATTTACAAAATCTGTCAGTGACTGTAGTTAATTACAGGGCACTGCCCAGTTCACTGTCCTCAGTTTTAAAGTTAGTTTAAAAATATTAATATTGACAAAGCCAAGAAGTTCATGTTTGACGGTGATGTCATGTTTCTTGTTTGTTCTGGGCTGTATTTCCTGTTGATATTTATCTCGGAATTATTTAATATTGACTGAAATTTAAAAACATATCGTGATATAAATTTTGGCCATATCGTCCAGCCCTAACTTTCATTTACATTCACTGTACAGCCACAATGTGATGTAACTCCAATACGTTCAGTTCATTCTGAATTATAACTCAGTAGATGACTACCAACCAACCATCATTCCCTACTACACTGACTATTTTGCATATCTTCTATATTTATATCAAAAATCAAAGTGAAACAAATCACATATGTTATTATTAATAATAAATAATACAATTGTACATTTCTATCTCCACTTTAACCCCCCATTGGCCAGAACTGATCTGCAGACTGGTGTGAGAACATCTGTTCTGCAGGAACTTCTCGTATGACACCACTCCAAAGAACTCTTTTTTTCCCCACATTTATTTAATGAACTCTCCAGAGGTGATGCTTTTATGGCTTTGTCACAGCAGCTGGAAGAGCATGCCATCTAGGTCATGGCTCCAGCTCCAGTGTAATAGGCCTCTGGAGAATGACTATAGAGCGGGACCCTATCCCTCAGGTTTTTCGCTGTATTCTTTAAAAAACAACAACAGCAACAACACATTTAGACAGTTGAATGTTAGCAGAAAATTTGCTATGAATTTCCTCTGCTCTCCCAGAGGGTGGTTGAAGCTAAACCACCACTGAAACACATAAGTCATCAAACTATTGACAGTGTTGATTAAATTTTGAAACGATTAAGAGCACAACTCACTCCAAAACTTGTTATTAAATTCCCAAGGCTGCTGGGAGGAAACTTGTGGGATCAATTTGATATAGGATGCTGTGCATTTTTAGCTGTGTGTAGACTGGAGTAATGGCAAGGGGCCATATTAGATAAATGGCTAGGGATGGAGGAAAAGAGGTGATAAGCGATAAGGAAAGATGTGGCACATGGAAGACAAACGACTGCTGGGGGTTAGCAACAGAAGGAGGGAGGGATGGAGGACAAGAGGCGGGGAGGGGGGGGCATTCTTCATGTCTGGCTCCTCCGGCTGTACTGTACTGGATTGCAGCTGCATCTGAAAAAGCCCAGTGGACCCACACATGGAGGTTTCAGTGTGGAACACTTACTGCTCCGAGCAGCTAAAAGTAGTTCAGTTTAATATTTTTAGTCTGAGCAACTTCTGCAATCTTACAAAACTCAGAGAGAATCACTTTCTACACGGGCAAAAATTTAGCTTAGAAATCAACTGGAACAAAACCCTTTAAAACATATAAATAAATAAATAAATAAATTCATTCATTATCTGTAACCCTTATCCAGTTCAGGGTCGCGGTGGGTCCAGGGCCTACCTGGAATCATTGGGCGCAAGGCGGGAATACACCCTGGAGGGGGCGCCAGTCCTTCACAGGGCAACAAACACTCACACATTCACTCCCACAAACACTTTTGAGTCACCAATCCACCTACCAACGTGTGTTTTTGGACTGTGGGAGGAACTGGAGCACCCGGAGGAAACCCACGCAGACACAGGGAGAACACACCACACTCCTCACAGACAGTCACCTGGAGGAAACCCACTCAGACACAGAGAGAACAAACCACACTCTTCACAGACAGTCACCTGGAGGAAACCCACGCAGAAACAGAGAGAACACACCACACTCCTCACAGACAGTCACCTGGAGCGGGAACCGAACCCACAACCTCCAGTGACTGCGACACTACCTGCCGCGCCACCGTGCCGCCACTAAATAAATAAATAAATAAGTAAGTAAATAAATAATGATGTATTTCTAATTGAATTTTATTGGAATTCCCAAATGAGTGTTATAATAAACTTGATAACACTCTAATCATTAATTAAAGGTTGGTAGTTTGTATGTGGCCACTTTTGCGGCATCAATCCACCTACCAACTTGCTTTCTTGGACTGTAGGAGGAAACCCAACACACGTAAAGACAAATTTAAGCCTCTGCGATGAAACTATGCAATAACCAAAGCGTAGGTCCCGTGTCAATATGAACCCTGCACCATAGCCTCACGTGCACCTCTCCAAAAGTATAACTATTCATCACGGCAACGCAGAATTGTGATTGGCCCACAGTCGTTCGCACATGGATCAAGCTGAGGTTCAGAAACATAAACTCCTCCTCTCAACTCTACGTCAAATTCATGATGAAAGATCTCCTCAGACATTGGTTTGTACGTCATGGAATGAATAATAACAAAGTGGAACAAGGGAAATTATGGATCCACCCCCCCCCCCCCCAAAAAAAAAACAAAACAATAAATAAATAAAAATAAATAAACTGCTAAGAGGTGCCAGCTTTGTTGCTTTTCTGGTACCACGTGTAAACAAGGTTCTGTTCCAACTCCAACTCCCTATAGAGAGCAACTAATACTAATACTACACTAGTACATAGTGTTAAGGAAGATTTTTGGGGTTTTGGTGGTATACAGCATAAATCAGCCATAGCTCCTCACAGACAGTGACCCGAGGTGAGGACCGAACCCAGTGCCCCAGGACCGTGAAGTTGTGAGGTAGCCACTCGACTTGCAGCGCCGCCATATTAGGGCTTCCCACCTGCTGGTGTATGGTGATGTAATCAAAACTAAAACAATGTTGTACAGTCACTGGATTTTGATGAATGTTACAGGAACAAAGTATTTTACCTGTCATGCACTATATGATTCATTCTGCTTAATAATAATATTATAAACGTCAATTAGAAAACGTGAGCTGAGGAAGACTTTGCCATTAACAGTTTTAAATGTATTTGTGGGTGGAGAAAGGATAGGAAAATTACGGAGAACAGTTTGTATGGCAGCTGGGTCATGAACAACAACTCCTTTATTGTGAATTCTTCATCTATTTCAGCCATTTAGCAGATTTCTGTGCTGAGCACCTGCAGGAAGTCAGCATGTGGACAAGGTTGTTCAGCAGAAAACCTTCACAGCAGCTCCAGCAAAACACAAGGAGACATCCGCTCAGGCTCTCTGAGGAAAGCTATGTAAGGAATTAGGTCTTAAATATAAAAATCAACATTATATCCTCAGATAGAGTGATCAGACGTCCTCTTTTACCCGGACATGTCCTCTTTTTTAGACTTTAGGTGGAATTTCACAAACGTCCGGGATTTAGTTTTTCTAGAGCTTACATAGAACTTCGAGAAGTTTCGTTCACAAACTAGTCCCGCCCTCCCCTACTCCGATTGGTTCACTTGAGTGAGAAGGGGGCGTGGTGAAGTAGCCTAAAATCTTCTGATTGGACGGTCTGACTGCAGAGCTACCGTTATTGGTCGATAACCTTCTCTGTAAACATTTAATTGGTCAGTCTGCACGTCAGTAGTCCTTGTTTACGTCAGGCAAAGCTCATGTACCCACCCTCATCTCGAGCAGCTATGCCGAAACGTAAATGTAAGTTCTCGGATGAATTAAAAAAGAAATTCCCATGTTTTGTGTAGCAAATAAAGGTGTAAAGGACCTAAAAGCACACATAGGTTTAGCTAAGAATACAACAGCAGCGAGGCGTGTCCTCTTTTCCACCATTTCAGATCTGGTCACCCTACCTTCAGAACACATGTCCATCACCATCTCTCTTCACCTACTCACAATCAGTTATTGTAAAACCACTTTAAAATTGATCTTAGGCATCAATAAACGTAATCATTTTTATTTGACGTTGCTTTCAGAGCCATTAAATATTTCAGGCCTCTTAAATTTCAGTCACCACCGCTGTAAACAATAAACAATTGGTTCTGGGTAAGTTTCCCTGAAGTGCCTTTCGCATCAAATCAGTCTAATAACATAATTATACATGAATTTTGATAAATGATGGGATTTGATGTAAGTTTTAGAATTAAAATATTTCGCTACATTACCGTTAGTGATAAAAACTAAAGAAGTACCTTTGGATTTAGGGCAGCAGCCAAAGCAGCTTCAGCTAAACGCAAGGAGACGTCGACTCTCAGCGAGCGAGGCTAGAATCTGATTGTGAAATGAAAAGGATCATCACAGTTAAATTCCGTTTTCATCAAACATCAGTCGAGCCACAGCATCAATAGAGCACCACAGTTCCTCACAAGGGTGACTCACAGATTATAAACAATGCTACTGAGCCTGCTGCCAAACAATATTTGCCTGGCCGGATCTGCCCTGTAGACCCAGGACACCCGTAGATTGAGATGTGATTGTAGCACTGGGAGTATTGGAGCACAGTGGTATTAAAGGAACAATAGGTGGTATTTGTACCGTAAAATTACAGCGTCAGAATCATTGTGAAGCTACGTTGACCTTTAACAGGGAGAACAGAGCCTTTGTCATCGCTACTCTGGGTTTAGCACTGCAGAAACTGAGCTATGTAACCTTCGGAGGAGGGTAAGAAACCACCCCCTTCATTTCAGGACAGTGCTGTAAAACAGATCTTACCTAGAGTTCCTTTAACAGAATTCAATATCCGAATATTTTCAGATTTACCAAAGGTTTGTGAACACTGGCTTTTCCATCTTTTTTCTCCCTGAAATAAAGAGTATTTATATGTAGTTTGTCCTTCACAGTTGCAGCAAAAGACACAACTTTGTCAGGGAAGATGCTGGGACATTTCTGTGTGAATATGATGGCAAGAGCTTTGCTTTCACAAACACCACCACCATTCATTCCAAAGGGATTGGATCTTGCCCCACCACTCCACAGAACACAGCTGCACTGCTCTACAGTCTCAGGCTGGGGAGCTTTATAAACTAACACACTTCTCACAGACAGTCACCCGGAGGAAACCCACACAGACACAGGGAGAACACACCACACTCCTCACAGACAGTCACCCGGAGGAAACCCACGCAGACACAGGGAGAACACACCACACAGACAGTCACCCGGAGGAAACCCACACAGACACAGGGAGAACACACCACACAGACAGTCACCCGGAGGAAACCCACACAGACACAGGGAGAACACACCAAACTCCTCACAGACAGTCACCCGGAGGAAACCCACGCAGACACAGGGAGAACACACCACACAGACAGTCACCCGGAGGAAACCCACACAGACACAGGGAGAACACACCACACTCCTCACAGACAGTCACCCGGAGGAAACCCACGCAGACACAGGGAGAACACACCACACAGACAGTCACCCGGAGGAAACCCACACAGACACAGGGAGAACACACCACACTCCTCACAGGCAGTCACCCGGAGCGGGACTCGAACCCACAACCTCCACTGTGTGACTGCGACACTAACCTGCTGCGCCACTGTGTCACCCGACAACGAAACAGACATCAACTATTTTAGAACCACCTTACACCACCTGGAAATGACATACACTGCGGTTTACTGTTGTCTATTAGAATCTAAAAAAATCAATATTGTTTTGTTAGGTGTACGCCAGTATTAAAGTTCTTTGTCCCAGAAAGAGGTTTGGGAGAGCTCCATCTGTGGAGGAAAAACTAATAAATGCTTTCTGTCAGACGTGTTTTAATCAGTACAACCCTTCTTCACTCTTACAATCCAATCTGTTTCTCCATCTCTCTGATTTAGTGCTGCCGTCGGACATGGCTTTATAAGGGCTATAAAACCATCCACAGCACACGTGTACACACACACACACACACACACACACACACACACACACACACATTCCTCACAGTCACAAGTTCTGTATAGAACCACCTGCATGGTCAATTGGTTCTTGAGATTCATGGAGAATGTGGTGTATATGGTTCTATAAAGCACTAAAACAGTTCTTCTGTTGTAATGAATCATTTTAGAATAGAACAATAGTAGAACCCTCTTTAAGTGCTATACATAACCATCTTAAAAAAGATGCTACATACAGAAACGTTTATTCATTGTCTGTAAGCACTTTTCCAGTTCAGGGTCGTGGTGGGAACACACCTTGGAGGGGGCGCCAGTCCTTCACAGGGCGACACACAGTCACACATTCATTCACACACTCACACCCTCGGACACTTTTGAGTCGCCAATCCGCCTACCAACGTGTGTTTTTGGAGCACGAGAGGAAACCGGAGCACCCGGAGGAAACCCACGCAGACAAAGGGAGAACACACCACACTCCTCATAGACAGTCACCCGGAGGAAACCCACATAGACACAGGGAGAACACACCACACTCCTCACAGACAGTCACCCAGAGGAAACCCACGCAGACACAGGGAGAACACACCACACTCCTCACAGACAGTCACCCGGAGGAAACCCACGCAGACACAGGGAGAACACACCACACTCCTCACAGACAGTCACCCGGAGGAAGCCCACACGGACACAGGGAGAACACACCACACTCCTCACAGACAGTGACCCAGAGGAAACCAAAACAGTTCCTCTATTGTTACAAGTTTGTCATCGTAGAACTCTTTAGAACCATTTTCAATCTATAGCACATTCTAAATATGAAGAACCCCTAAATGATGCAAAAGGTTCTTCAAGTGTTTAGGGTTCTATATAGAAGCATTTCCTTTAATAATGAACCCTTGTAGAACCATCATTTTCATGTATGTACGGAAGCTTTTCAGTGTGGACGTAATTCTATATAGAACACATGGGTCTAACTAGAACCATCACATTAAATTAATAAACTGAGAAGAGCCCTCTTTTTTAAGAGTGTATGATTGAGTCTATGGATAAAACTGAAAGAAAAAGGGCTACAAAAGGGAAACAACTGAAATATGACGTGTTTGCTGCTGAGAGTCATGCTGTAAAGTCTGAAACAGTCAAATTTCAAAAGTCAAAAGAGGTTTGGGGTGAGATTATATTTGAGGTGTTAAAAATATCCACACATCGTCCTACATCTTTATTATTGATGTCACACACTTCACTCAGAAAGAGGTTCCTGGCCATTGGGGCCGTGTACGTCAGGAACTGGGAGGTCTCCATTGTAACATCAACCTTTTGTCCTCAGATGACTCGTCCATCACCAATTCTCTTTCCCTGCTCCAATCAGTGAAGGTCATCACTTTGTGTAAAAGTTTTCTTTGATGTTGCTTTGAGGGCAGTTATACATTTCAGTCAGACCTCTTTCTCTATGTGAAAACACATTAATATTCATATTCTTTATTTACCACATGGCTGCTGTTGCTCCTGGCCTGTAAAAGGCATGTACACAGTTGTACACCCACACACACTGCCACCAGAGCTGAAAGTGTGGAGTAGGTCATACACCTGAAGGAATCACACACAGTAGACAGCATCATTTAGTGGAGCATATGTGGAGGGACGGGGGGCTGTGTGTGTCACTATGTCTTTAGGCACTGTGTGTATGTGTGTGTCAGTGGGTGCAGTCTCAACTTTGCCTTCAGGAAACACACACAGAGTTCAGTATCAATGACTCCAGGTGTTTTTATTAGTACCACTTGCTTTTCTGGGAGGTGTTGTTGCCGTCAGGTTCTAAAAGGGTTAATATTTTTCATATAGTTTTAAAATGTCTCACTGTCAACAGCTGATGTGTGTTCTATGTTCTAATGTGAATAAAACCTGGATCTATTAGATTTGCATTGTTTTTAGTTTTTATTTACATTTTATACAGTGTCCCAACATTTGTGGGATTGTGGTTGTATTATATTAATGAATATCAAATAATTAATATAAAAATAATTTGAAATTACAAAATATTAAAAGCCATGGGGCGGCACGGTGGCGCAGCAGGTTAGTGTCACAGTCACACAGCTCCAGGGTCCTGGAGGTTTTGGGTTCGATTCCAGCTCCGGGTGACTGTCTGTGAGGAGTGTGGTGTGTTCTCCCTGTGTCTGTGTGGGTTTCCTCCGGGTGACTGTCTGTGAGGAGTGTGTTGTGTTCTCCCTGTGTCTGTGTGGGTTTCCTCCGGGTGACTGTCTG
The DNA here is from genome assembly GCF_029633855.1 of Hoplias malabaricus. Classification (NCBI taxonomy): domain Eukaryota; kingdom Metazoa; phylum Chordata; class Actinopteri; order Characiformes; family Erythrinidae; genus Hoplias; species Hoplias malabaricus. The sequence continues at coordinate 20,572,512 of NC_089818.1, forward strand.
TGAGGAGTGTGGTGTGTTCTCCCTGTGTCTGCGTGGGTTTCCTCCGGGTGACTGTCTGTGAGGAGTGTGGTGTGTTCTCCCTGTGTCTGTGTGGGTTTCCTCCGGGTGACTGTCTGTGAGGAGTGTGGTGTGTTCTCCCTGTGTCTGCGTGGGTTTCCTCTGGGTGACTGTCTGTGAGGAGTGTGGTGTGTTCTCCCTGTGTCTGCGTGGGTTTCCTCCGGGTGACTGTCTGTGAGGAGTGTGGTGTGTTCTCCGAGTGTCTGCGTGGGTTTCCTCCGGGTGACTGTCAGTGAGGCGTGTGGTGTGTTCTCCCAGTGTCTGCGTGGGTTTCCTCCGGGTGACTGTCTGTGAGGAGTGTATTGTGTTCTCCCAGCGTCTGCGTGGGTTTCCTCCCACGCTGGTAGGTGGATTGGAGGCTCAAAAGTGTCCGCAGGTGTGAGTGTGTGAGTGGCGCCCCCTCCAGGGTGTGTTCCCGCCTTGCGCCCAGTGATTCAGGTAAGGCTCCGTATCCACCGCGACCCTGAATTGAATAAGCCATTACAGATAATGAATGAATGATTAATAAAGCCATTAAATATTTATATTACCATTATACTCATTTATACTTATCATTTACATTTAAATTACATTTATAATATTCATATTTATATTTATATTAATGGAAGAAATATGGCTTTGTCAGTTTGGAGGGACTTCTGTCAGGACACTCCTTCGTCCTCCTCCAACTCAGTAAGGTTCTGCAGATGTGGTAAAGACTTACCATCTCGGTCCGTTTGGTGTTCTGACAGCACTCTTACAGCATTATGGCTCTGACCAACTCAACTAACACAGCAAACAGAGTCTCACACAAAATACTAAATAAATAACACTATTTGGGAAAACACTGGACAGCAAAAATATGGACTGTAACTCGTCGACACCTCATGAGCCTTTAACAGTGTTTGCATAATAAATCAAGCCTTTCATTCTTTTAAAAAAGGATATAAAATGTGCATTTCATTGAAATGAGCTTTCCATTACAACACGCTTTTGCTTGCATCAGCAATGCCACTTCTACGTCCTTTGCTTAAAAGCTTTACACATTCACATGAGAATGAATGGAGGCCAGCTGGAAAAGGTGAAACGAAATAACGCTGACTGCTCCCCGTGCTTATTCATTCACTGTTAGCCACATCCGCATTTTTTTTTTGGGCTGAAGAGCTCCTTTCCTCAGAGCAGGTGAATGCTTTTCTTTTTGTTGACGCAGTGCCATGAAAAAGGTAGAGTTACAGCTCCGAAGGCTGAAAGGAAGTGCAGGATGCTTTCACCTGGGGAGGGTGTGATTAACTCTGCTGTAATAGTCACCTTCAGATTGAAGCATTGAGAGAATTCCCCCAAAAAAACGTGATCCAGAAATTTATACCCACTGCTGTCCGGGCCAACAGACCCCTCCCCCACAGCCCCTATAGCACTCTACCTCCCTTCCCTCTCTCTCTCTTACTCTGTCTACTCAAACTCATTATGCCACTCTCAAGGACATAGGCATATCGTGTACACACACACACAGTCTACATCACCTTCATAAGGACGCTGGCAGGACACTGATTTGCTGCCTCATCAATTTCAGCCAGGCTGTCCAGTGAGACAGTGTAATTTGTGCAACTACACACACACACACACACACAGACGCGCACACACGCACACACGCTATGAGCACAGTCCCAGAAGCATATGCGTACATCCAAACACACACATCCCCGCTGTGTGTCCTCCACCCGAGGCCACACCCACTCCACTTTCCTGGTAACAGCAATTACCATTACACTTTCCAAGCATCCTATCAGAAGGCTCCAATGTCCCTGTCGGACTTTCTGCATGGTAACAGGGTTGCCAGATTGGGAGGTTTACCACCAGATTTTGATTGGTGCAATTTTGATTGGTAAAATTGCTGTGGCAGGTGCGCAAAATACACACTGGATTGTGATGCCTGTTGAATTTAAAAACTAATATATATATTAATGCAAAATTTTCTGTCTCTGCGAATCTCATTGAAATGAATAGACATTCCCATGCAAACATTTGCAAACACAAACCCAGTGTGGCTGCAGTTTTAAGGCCGAAATGCTGTGGTTTCTTTCTGATATCCGTATTCTTATTTGGGGCAGTGGTTACCAAAGTAGGGGAAGAGGTAATGAGGGGTTGGGGACACAGAATAATAAATTCCAGTTGTGTCTGGATGCGAAAGACGTGCGTTTTGGGTTCTAGGGACCGCTGTTTTGGGTTATCATTCTTTAGACTTGGTCTTACAGAAGCCACCCAGCCATCCTGCATGGCAACAGGAGAGCGATTTGATTGGATGAACTCAGAGATCCTGATCACTTTGCCAGAGGTTACACACACTATTAGAGCTAATAACACAGCAGTACAGCAATTGAGGCTAATTCAGTCAGTGCTAGCAACCGCGATAATTGCGCTGATGCTGTCACATTGACCGCTGTGGCAGCTGGACCCTAGACTGATAAAAATGATTACAAAATGCTAGAAGCAAAAGAAAAATGGCAGCTTGGGAGTGGAGTCATAAAACTAAATGAGATGTTCGGAAGAGGCTACACAAGAGTGTTCCAAGGTGTTCCCAAGGTCACCGTGCTCAATACCAAGTGTCGGCTAGAGCAGTATACAGCTTCCAGACACTGGGCTGAGGACCTTATCATTCAAGGCCATCAAATCTTCACAGAAATGTTCCTGCATCTAAAGTCTTCCCAGAAGTCATTTCAGAAGAAGTACGAGATGAGCAGGTGTCCACAGACTCTGGCCATTTAGTGTCAGCACTAAAGACGATTGGCTGATTGACTATGTTTGGGATATGCAAATGAGTCCACTGAAGTAGATCTCATACTGCACATATCAGCAAATCGTACCATTTGGTGGCAGATATGACAGAGTGTGTCCTGATACTACATTTAGTTTAATCTTCGCCTCGGCAGTAACCGGACAGATTGAAGTGTCAGTCTCGAGTCTATTAATGTTCCCCTGGAGTGAACGAGAGAGACAGGGACAGGGGCAGAGTGAGGGAGAGCGAGAGAGACATGGCCAGAAAGCACCGAGAGGAAGAGAGAGAGATATTAGTCCTTGGGGAACTGCACGCTAGGCCTGTGCAGCGTTAAAAAGGCTCCAGCGTCCTCTCAAGGACTGCTATTCTCCGACCACAGAAACAACAATCAGCTCCAGTACGTTGTCCTCGATTCACCCGCCAGCCACACGCCTGCATGAGCTTAAATGAAAAACTGACACTGAACTAATTAGAAAAATGGAGCACTGCTGATATGAGGGAGGAAGTTTCATAAAGCGTAATGAACGTATGAATTCCAGACAGTCTGATAGCGTGGTGATGTAACAGTCACGTTATTTGAAAGCAAGATCAGCCATTGGAAGCACATTCTGTCTTATGTGCTTATGGGTGTTTAGTCCCATGTTTAAAGGTTAAAGTCTGGAATAATCCATGAGATAAGAGCAAATATATAATTATTTTTTTATGCCACAGCTCATGAGAAGAGGCCAGCGTTATCTGTTAGGGATGTGTCACAAACGATCATTTTAAATTTTACATTTTCTTTTTCATCCTTATCCTGATAATAGCGATATTCTGACTTGTTTATTTAATGTTGTTATGCGTTTACATGAAATATGAGGAAATACAGTGTGAGGATTGGACAAAATGCCATGAGGAAAGATCAATCCAAACACTGACAAACTGTAAAGTACTACACTGTAAAAAAATGTATTGTAAATTTTATAGTAAAATACTGGCAGCAGAGTCCCCACCCATTTACCGTATTTTTACAGGAACACTACTGTATTTCAAATTTACAGCATATTACGGTAATTGAATAATACAATAATTTACTGTAAATACTGTGATTTACAGTAAAATACTGGCAGCAGAGTCCCCACCCATTTACTGTATTTTTACAGGAACACTACTGTATTCCAAATTTACAGCATATTACGGTAATTGAATAATACAATAATTTACTGTAAATACTGTGATTTACAGTAAAATACTGGCAGCAGAGTCCCCACCCATTTACTGTATTTTTACAGGAACACTACTGTATTTCAAATTTACAGCATATTACGGTAATTGAATAATACAATAATTTACTGTAAATACTGTGATTTACAGTAAAATACTGGCAGCAGAGTCCCCACCCATTTACTGTATTTTTACAGGAACACTACTGTATTTCAAATTTACACCATATTACTGTAATTGAAAAATACAATTATTTACTGTAAATACTGTGATTTACAGTAAAATACTGGCAGCAGAGTCCCCACCCATTTACTGTATTTTTACAGAAACACTACTGTATTTCGAATTTACAGCATATTACTGTAATTGAATAATACAATAATTTACTGTAAATACTGTGATTTACAGTAAAATACTGGCAGCAGAGTCCCCACCCATTTACTGTGTTTTTACAGGAACACTACTGTATTTCAAATTTACAGCATATTACTGTAATTGAATAATACAATAATTTACTGTAAATACTGTGATTTACAGTAAAATAGTGGCAGCAGAGTTCCCAGCCATTTACCGTATTTCTACAGGAACACTACTGTATTTCAAATTTACAGCATGTTACTGTAATTGAATAATACAATAATTTACTGTAAATACTGTGATTTACAGTAAAATACTGGCAGCAGAGTCCCCACCCATTTACTGTATTTTTACAGGAACATTACTGTATTTCAAATTTACAGCATATTACGGTAATTGAATAATACAATAATATTCTGTAAATACTGTGATTTACAGTAAAATACTGGCAGCAGAGTCCCCACCCATTTACTATATTTTTACAGGAACACTACTGTATTTCAAATTTACAGCATATTACTGTAATTGAATAATACAATAATTTACTGTAAATACTGTGATTTACAGTAAAATACTGGCAGCAGAGTCCCCACCCATTTACTGTACTTTTACAGGAACACTACTGTATTTCAAATTTACACCATATTACTGTAATTGAATAATACAATTATTTACTGTAAATACTGTGATTTACAGTAAAATACTGGCAGCAGAGTCCCCACCCATTTACTGTATTTTTACAGGAACACTACTGTATTTCGAATTTACAGCATATTACTGTAATTGAATAATACAATAATTTACTGTAAATACTGTGATTTACAGTAAAATACTGGCAGCAGAGTCCCCACCCATTTACTGTGTTTTTACAGGAACACTACTGTATTTCAAATTTACAGCATATTACTGTAATTGAATAATACAATAATTTACTGTAAATACTGTGATTTACAGTAAAATACTCGCAGCAGAGTTCCCAGGCATTTACCGTATTTTTACAAGAACACTACTGTATTTCAAATTTACAGCATATTACTGTAATTGAATAATACAATAATTTACTGTAAATAATGTGATTTACAGTAAAATAGTGGCAGCAGAGTTCCCAGCCATTTACCGTATTTCTACAGGAACACTACTGTATTTCAAATTTACAGCATATTACTGTAATTGAATAATACAATAATTTACTGTAAATACTGTGATTTACAATAAAATACTGTAGCAGATTCGCTGTAATTTTACAGTAATTTTTTACAGTGTAGTTACTGTAAATTTTTAAGGGTATTTTTGTAAAATTACTTACGCTTGCTGTTTAAACGCATGCAATACATTTTTTTTTGCACTTCAGTTGTGGTAGATTTATTAGTTATATCATTTGTTACATTATTTATTTGATAAAAAAAGTAAATTTTAAAAAAATACCAAATATTAACCAATTTTTTTGTCTACTTAATTTTTGAAACTGTTACAATTTTATTAAAATAAAACTTTAACATATATTTTGTTGTAATAGCGTGTTCTTGAAATGAATTATTTTTCAGTGTTTTGTCACGTTGCCAAGATTATTGTTATAATCAAAAACACCCTGAAATATCATAATGTAGTTTTAGGTCCGTATCACCCACCCCTGTGACTCTGTACATTTTATATAAAGGGTTTTTCTGGCTCTATCTGTATGTGCATCATTCTAGGGCTGGACAATAATTCAATATCAATGTACAGGGGTTGGACAATGAAAGTGAAACACCTGGTTTTAGAACACAGTAATTTATTAGTGTGGTGTAGGGCCTCCTTTTGCGGCCAATACAGCATCAGTTCGTCTTGGGAATGACATATACAAGTCCTGCACAGTGGTCAGAGGGATTGTAAGCCATTCTTCTTGCAGGATAGTGGCCAGGTCTCTACGTGATGCTTGTGGAGGAAAACGTTTCCTGACTCGCTCCTCCAAAACACCCCAAAGTGGCTCAATAATATTTAGATCTGGTGACTGTGCAGGCCATGGGAGATGTTCAACTTCACTTTCATGTTCATCAAAACAGTCTTTCACCAGTCTTGCTGTGTGTATTGGTGCATTGTCGTCCTGATACACGGCACCGCCTTCAGGACACAGTGTTTGAACCATTGGATGCACATGCTCTTACTGGTGTAATGTGGAATTAATGAAGACTGGCCACCAGGCTGCTCCAATTTAGCCATGAAACCTCCCACACTACAATGACAGGTGTTTCAGCTTCATTGTCTAACCCCTGTACATGGCAATATCAAATATTTCAATAATAATTATATAGGTTTTAAACACACTTGCAATATTTCAATATACATAATATACATGGTTCCTCAAGCTACAAGTGTGTTCTCTACACACACATTTATATCTCACTATTAACGTAATAACCATTCTCGTCTAGGGACTCGTAAATAAACCCTGGTAAAAGTTACGTAACGAACTGGGACTTATAAAACCTTCTCAAGGCCCGTGTAGAAAAATGGTCTCTCAGGGCCGGTGAATCTTTCTCACAAACAATAAGACGGCTCCTGCTGAAGCTACACTGGGCTCTCGCAGTCAATACATCTTTGTCTTGTGTAGCTGGAACACTCTCAGCTGCCATGGATCATTCTAACGCCTCATTGGCTGTTGCCTTCTGGAGCGGCACAGAGAAGAACATCACTTTGCGGGTCCTTTATGTTTCTACTGCTACAAATCACTCTAACAGATGATAGAACAGATTTCTGTCCATTGCTATAAACTGTCACTTTAATCACATCACGTATGTGTTTGTACAGTTCTATGAAGCTGTTTTAAAAGCAGAGGTCAATCTAACGTGTGACTAGACGACTCTCCTACCTTCTCTTGGTACTGGCGGCGAGAGGAGTCCAGTGACTGGATGAGGGCGGTGGCGTGGCCAATGAAGACAGCGTAGCAGGTGGCTCCTACGATCATACTGAGCATAGTCAGCCAAATATCGGACAAGCTCTCTGGAGCCTGACGCCCGTAGCCTATACACAACATGTGACTCATCGCCTTAAACACAGCAAATGAGTACAGCTCACTCCATGTGTCGTTCTGCAGAGAGAGAGAGAGAGAAAGAGAAAGAGAGAGAGAGAGAAAGAGAAAGAGAGAGAGAGAGGGAGAGGGAGAGAGAGAGAGGGAGAGAGAGAGAGAAAGAAAGAGAGAGAGAGGAAGAAGAGAGAGAGAGAGAGAGAGAGAGAGAGAGAGAGAGAATTTTTATTATTTCTTTTAATGGTATATCCCAGTCAAATACACTGTTCCATTCAAAGAGGAAATCTCTGATTTTGATGAGCTGTGAGATAAAGGGAAACCAAAATACTGTAAGAAGTATAGCACTATTTCCGCTGGCTCAGTTTTCTAGTGGGATCTACATCAGCAAACTGCCACTACTTCAACTACATCAGCTAGTGTGGATCTACATATAAGAGTATGAAAAGCTGTCTTGGAGGGGGATGGGTCTAGGATTCCAGACTTCACTGCTGAGCGTTCCATAGGCATTGGGCTTAAAGGCTAAAAAGTAGTGCTGTTCTTTCTGGTTTGTTCACATTCGGAAGCTCCACTTTTTTATGTGGAGTGGTATGTTTGAGGGAAAACAACGACTGACATTTGTATGTGGTTTAAGTTGAACTTGTCTGAAGTTTGAATTACCACAGAAACTCATTTGTGACTCGGGTTGTTTGGTTTTTTTTATCACTTTCAGTCTGTGTTTACTTTCATGCAGTTAGTGCACTCCTGAATATAAAGCCAGTGCCAGCTTAAATAATCTAAAACAGCAAAAATAAGTCAATATTACACACCTATGGAGCAGGAATAGAGCAACATCCTCATCTCTTTTTCATTATTTTCGACATTTGGAGTTCTCCCTGATGTCTAAACACCTTCAGATGTCGTTTCCTCAGAGAGAGAGTAAGCCTAGCATACCGGACCGAGACCCTTTTTTTTTTTTTAAACTGTTTGCTG